>NW_003852577.1:881754-882175 GCF_000181295.1 Otolemur garnettii
CAGCAGATCAGTGGCAGAGTGCAGGCTGGGGCCCACAGCAGATCACTGGCAGAGCACAGGCTGGGGCCCACAGCAGATTAGTGGCAGAGCTGGGGCTGTCTTGAGTTCTTTGGGGCCACAGAAATCTATCTTTTTATTTAGTGAAATTACATGAGGAAACCTAATATATAAAACATACTGGAACTGCTTGATAATTCCAAGCCAATTTCAATGTTTCCATCAATTTTTCAAAATACTTGTCAAGTGACAAGAGTTTCATACAAAACCTCCCTAAAAAGAAAAGCCCAGGACCAGACGGCTTCACGTCAGAATTCTACCAAACCTTTAAAGAGAAACTAGTACCCATACTACTCAACCTTTTCCAAAATATAGAAAAAGACGGAATACTACCCAACACATTCTATGAAGCAAACATCACCTT
>NW_003852577.1:884693-887470 GCF_000181295.1 Otolemur garnettii
AACTCAAAGGCCTTTGTAAAAGCTTCCTATGAATGCGTCCATCATTGCTAATGGGCTGCACCATTGCTCAAGCAGGTGAACACCCAGAGAACTCACACACATCAGCAGAACCAGAAGATGGGAAGCCCAAATTGTTGTTAGTAAACAGGAGATCTTTGGAGCAACTGCCACGCAGCCACCATCATCAATAGTCTCCCTGGACACACCCAAGTACTCTCCAAAATAATACTGGCCTTGCATTCTGGACCATACAAAAAAATATCAAGAGGAAGACCTAGACAAATCCCTTATGATTCCTTTCCTTAATAGTCTGATAAGTTAACACATCCTTTCTCAATCTGCTTGTAAGAAGAGAAGCAAAGAAACTTCATCTATCTGAGTGTCTGCTATGGGCAAACCATTTTTAGACTCGAAGATTTCTATATTTCATTTGACCTTGCAAGATGGTGAGTTATGTTCTCATTTTACAAATGAGTAAAACAAGACAAAACTACTGCTTCATAACTTGCTTAGCTGATTCTGTTAAGAGTTGGGATTTGAATCTGAGTTAATCAAATTCCAAAACCTGTGTTCCTTCCACCCCCTCTTCCTGAGCTTCTTACTACTGGTCTCTTTCATGACACTCAGAAATAACAGGCTATTGAGCACAAGTTTTATATCATAAGGTATCTTTTTTTTTAATTATCAAAGTCAAATCTCTTCAGTATACTAGAAGTGCTTTGAGGAACTCAGAACATGGTAGGGTTTGCTTTAAACAAAATCTAGCATTGAAAAGGAAGCTCCTGGTTTAATTTCCTCTTTTCTAAAAGACAGAGCTGCATCCCACTCTAAGCTGTATATGATTACATGTTATACCATCTACCTACTTGCAAGATATTAATGGGTATCACCAACAATCAAGCTTTCAAAAACACTTCTTCTTCTTCTATTACAAGATAGTCTGTACTGGTAAGACATAGGGTTCTGTTGGCTGCGTTTTGCTTGATTAGGCAAAGGAGTTGCTCAAATCAAGGAGGCAGCACCTTCTGTTCATTTGCAGAGAGGGTATTTGGCAGGAGAGAAACATACATTTCTAAATACACTCACTGATTTCTTGATTTCTGTGTTCATGACAATGAATGCTCCGTTGCATCTGGTCATCCAAAACACATCCCAGAGCTGTAATTTCTGAGAATGCTGGAATGAATTTCATCTCACCAAGGAGCTCTCGCTGGAAGAACTCCTAGAGGTGCATATCATTTAATCTCTCAATAGCAAGTGCATTTACTCATATTTAAAAAAATATGTATTTTATTACTTGTAATTCTTTTAAAATCTGGTCTTTGTTCCCTTCGCCGCAGTAACAGTAATATTAGGAGACAGGAGAATGGTCCTTCTGCCAATTTCTTAGAAACGTAATCATTTTTCTCCCCAATCTGAAATTGCATTTGGCATTAAATGGCAATACTTAGAACAACTGATACCAAATATGAAGCCTAGAGAATGTCTATTATACACACATACACACAATTGTTTGAATAAAAATAGATAATTCCTCTTTTCCTGAAAGTAAGACTTCTCTGGTTGGAGGAGGGACTCTCTAGTTGCCGCAGTTCGCCTTTTTTCTACCCTACTTTCTATTTTCTTCTCCTTTCCCCTCTGTGGCTCCCAAAAGGACTCTGCAAAGCAAGGCTAGAGACCCTATCCCAGAGCTTCCTGTGATTCTTCCTTCTCAAGGACACTTCCTGGATAATGAGGTCATTCACCTTTTCCGTTTGTTCAAACAGAAACACAGCCTTGCTGTACCAAGGCAGGCCCCACTCTCAGGTTCCAGAATAGTTCTAGTCCAAGGAACTGTAATTCTGTAGGTGGTCTTAAGAATCAGGAGAGAGGAGAGTTAGAAAGTTGGAACCCTGGCGATTTTTTAAGTCCCTTTTTGTTGCTACATTATTATCTTTTTCCCTTAAGGAAAGAATAAAATAGTTCAGTGAATAGTTTGGTAGCTTTAAAAATAATTTTCAATATTACAAAAGAAATAATGCTCATTGTAACTTGGTACAAGTAAATTATGACTATGTCCACAAATCAAACTTGGGGTTTTAAAAACTTGCGAATGGTCTAGCTATTTGGGGACACACAGAAAAGTCTACAGCTCCTCCTGGACAGAGATTGCTGATTAGAAGGTTCTGTGATGTTTCAGAAATACGAAAATTGCTGTGTCTTGAAGACCATTGGCAATAGTATAAGCAAAAACAGACAAACAAAAGCAAAACCTCGAAGGGGCAGAATGATGGGTATCTCCCTGCACAGGGCCAGTCTGATGCGAGAGGATCTAGCTCAAACTCATGAAGGCTGAGAGCAGTTTTTAAGTTGCTGCAATGGCCTTCTCCTCACACCCCATCTTGCAACTCCATCACCTCCAGAAGCCTGTTGGGACCTGGAACTGCCCACAGGGAAGGCTGCCCCTCCTAGTTCACTCTGGCTAGAGCACAGGGAATTCCCCTCCACCCTTTTAATGGCAGATTGTACCAGCACTGCTCCAGGGAAAGGTTTGTAGCAAGTAAGTTGTTACCAAAAGGAGAGCAGTGGTCCCCAACCTTTTTGGCACCAGAGACTGGTTTCATGGAAGACAATTTTTCCACAAACGATGGTGGGGGGAATTAGATTCTCATAAAGAGAGTGCAATCTAAGTCCCTGGCATGTGAAGTTTACACTAAGGTTTGTGCTCCTAGGAGAACCTAATGTCACTGTGGATGTGACGGGAGGTAGAGCTCAGGTGGAGATGCCAGTGATGGGGA
>NW_003852577.1:887490-887694 GCF_000181295.1 Otolemur garnettii
ATGGACCAGGAGTTGGGGACTACACAGTTAGAAAAGACCAAAGTTTTTAGGTAATAAATTTTAAAACTTGTAAGCATACATTTCAATAAAAGTACATCCCTATAATAACACCTCTTTTGAGCACCCATTCTCTCCTTTCCTGCTCAGGGGAGAAAGTGGGAGCTTACAGCCAGCTCTGTGGAACCGCACCTCACTGTAGTCTGT
>NW_003852577.1:887897-891151 GCF_000181295.1 Otolemur garnettii
TGAGCTACCAGATGGCTGCCCTCCCTCCACAAAGGGAGTTTGCATACTCGGAGGTTTCTGCTTCCTCTACTTCCAGAGGCCACAAACACATGTTCACTAAGAAGCAGCTAAAACCCCAGGAAACTTTACCCCCAAACTCCATCATTGAATTCCCCTGGAGAATTCTAGTGGAAATTTAGTAAGATTAAGCTGAGGTTCCAAAGGAAATTAGAGGTGGCCACATTCCCAAATGACCATATATACACCTGTTTTGAGCAGCCCTCTGACTCCCTTCTGACCTATTTTTCTACTATTGTTATTATAGGAATAGCTCTCAACTTGTTAGAATAACGAAATTGTAGTACACGTATATTATTTCTCTACTACATAATGTTTAAGCATAAATGTTTAAACTTCCTTATGGCCATTCTTTTCATAAAGTAATTGTATATTGCCCTAACTTTTCTATTCATTGATAAATTTGGGATTTCATGTGTTTTCCTGGCGTAAAGCAGGATGTCTCTATATTCTAACTCAGCCTGAGAAATCCATGGCGTAATGAACATTTCATACGAAAGGAAAATTTTCAAGTCCTTTATCCAATCAGATGAGCATGTCACAGTCTTACATAAACACAGATTCTCAGAAAGGAGGAAGCTGGACAAGAGAGACCCAGACTCTCACCATGGGCTTTGCTCTGTGGCGTGGGCGTGGGGTGTGGGCGTGGGCGTGGGGTGTGGGCGTGTGTGGGGTGTGGGCTGGGGGAGTTCTCCTTGCTGTGGGTTCTAAGAGCTTCCTTCAGCAGCAGCACCTGCAGCTCGCATGTAAGTCCATTTGCAGAAAAGAATCCCTCTTCAGGTCCACAAAGACAGCTCTCTCTGCACAGGGCAGCTGTTCCTCCTTGATGGTCACAAAAGCCTCCGCTGATAAGCGGAGGTCACTGATCAGAGTTTTGTCCTGAAGGGTGACTAAATCCTCTCTAGGTGGCTGAACCCCGGGGTCCGCTTCCCAGACAGGAAGACCCGTCACGAGGTAATTTCTTTAGTTAGAGAATCACGGGTAAGTCAGGAGACAGGGAAACTCTGAAACTGAAGTCCAAAGTGACGGCATGAGGAAGGGGCGAGCAGCTGCACCTGGCCATCTGCTGCCAAGTCGGAGAGGCTGTAATGGAAAAAGGCTGCATTTATAGAAAGTCTACCTCCCTGTCCCTGAGCCAGAGCTGCTGCCCATGTCACAGGGACTCAACACATTAAGTTTTACAGAGCTTGCCATGCCAGGGAGGTTATTAAAACTGAACTGAAATGGTTTCATAACTCAAACTAGAAACAAGAGTGAGCAGAATGCTAATACCAAAGTGACAGCAGAATGAGATGAAGCGGGTCCGCAGGCTCCTAGCTCGTGTTGTGGGCCCACATGTTAAAACAGGCTGCAGAGTTAGGTAGATGAAACAAAGTGCCAATCCTGACAGTGAATATCCTTGAAAGGGGCTGACCAACAAGAGGATTTTGTGATGCACATTCTTTACGAAGCTTCACTTTGAGGGGTCAGCAGGAGAGGGTTAATTTCGGTCACATGCAAGCGTTTCCCACTCCCCAGTGTGTTTTATTGAGAGGAGGACTTCAAGGCTATCTCCTGGTTCTCAAGCACAATCCTTAAGTAAAGCCCTGGTGCCCAGATCAGAGATGGAAAAAGCAGATGCCTCCTGTACTCACTATCACAGCCTTGAAGGGCTCACGCCAAATCCCTTTTGGAAAGACATCTGTATTTCAGCATAGCACAATTTAAAACATTAAAGCCCTGCTAAAATTCTTGATGGCCTGATGATAGCACAGGTGTGGCTCACGCTTCTCAGTGGTATCTTGTGTGCACGAAGAAAGCTGTTACTGCAAAGTGCCTCAACCCAGGGCTTGTCAACCTTTTTCAGCTCACAGTACACTTGAACTTATAGTTGAACTTCTGTGGCACACTTACATTATGTTGATCAAAAAAGGGAGGGAGATAAAAAATGAATATACTGACTGTGCTTTGAGTTTTGTTGTTGTTGTTGAGACAGAGTCTCACTTTGTACACTGGGTAGAGTGCCATGGTGTCATAGCTCACAGCAACCTCAAACTCTTGGGTTCAAGAGATCCTCCTGCCTCAGACTCCCGAGTAGCTGGGACTACAGGTGAGCACCACAATGCCTGGCTAATTTTTCTATTTTTAGTAGAGACAGTATGACACTCTTGCTCAGGCTCGTCTCAACTCCTGAGCTCAAGTGATCCACCCAGCTGGGCCTCCCAGAGTGCTAGGATTACAGGCGTGAGCCACCAAAGCTGGTCCTGTACTTTGTACTTCTTTTGAAAATAATTTACTTATTGATCTTTAAAAATGTTCATGGCACACCTGATATCCTCTCCACAGCACACTGGTTGAAGATCATTGCTCTAACTGTTCAGAGAGGCCCTCCTTGGAGAAGCAAATGACTTCCATCTTCAGAGCCCAGACAGAAGTTTTCAGACCGACTGAGAAAGGTAATCTCAGGCTCAGGCCTGGTGAGCCCAGGTCACACTGGTGCAGCTCAGAAGAGGGAAAGGTCATGTGATTCCAAGGAGCACAAACACGAACACAGGGAGAATTCTCAACAGAAAGAAGACAGGGCACACCAGAGCTAGTGGTCAAAGCTGATGTTCTTTGTGGCTTCTTGAGACATTTTAGAGACCTCTTATTCATTTCAAAAGTAGGCATTTTCTATATTTACTTTTTTCATAAAAATTTGTCTCTCACTCCACACAAAATCCTAGTGGTTCCACCTTAAAAACTATATCCAGATTCCAGTATTCGTTACCACTATGGCCTGTGTTGGTGAGGCACCCCCCTGTCTCAGCTGGATTACCAGAGCAGCTTACTCTGGACCCCCACCCCCTTCCCCTGCACCCCCACCCACTGTCCCTGTACCTCCCTGTGGTCAGTTCCCAACACAGGCTCCAGAATGCCCTGTGGCCATGGAGGAATTTGGTTCAAAAACATACTGATGACTTTCCACCCCACTCAGAATGAAAGCCAAAAGGTCCCATGCCAGTGACTGTCAACTCTGCCAGTCATCCAAGTCATCTGGGGAACTTCGAATAATACATATGTCTGGCCCAACCTCAGTCAGGTCTGGGCTGGCCTGGGTGAGCCAAACAGACTCTGCCTGCACACCCTTGTGTCCTGCTCCCTCCCCTCTCACTGTGGGGCATCGGCCTCTGCTCCCTCCCCCTGTGTCTAGCCCCTCCCCTCTCACTGTGGGGCAT
>NW_003852577.1:891344-901573 GCF_000181295.1 Otolemur garnettii
CTCACTGTGGGGCATCAGCCTCTGCTCCCTCTCCCCATGTCCTGACCCTCCCCTCTCACTGTGGGGCATCGGCCTCTGCTCCCTCCCCCTGTGTCTAGCCCCTCCCCACTCACTGTGGGACATTGGCCTCTGCTCCCTTCCTCTGTGTACTGCCACCTCCCCTCTCACTGTGGGGGCATTGCCCTCTGCCCCTCCTGGTGTCCTGTCCCCTCTCCTTTCACTGCAGGGGCATCAGCCTCCCCAGGCCTTCCTCTGGTCTTGCCCATGCCTTTCCTCCTGCCTCTCTTGTCCTTGAGCTAAGGCTCAATAAATATCTCTTAAATGAATTAATTATTCTAAAGAGCATGATGCACTCAAATACACTCATCAACTTGTACACTTTCCATTTCTCATCTCCTTTGAGACCCTTAGCTAATGCCTCCTCTAAGAGGCAGGTGCCTTTGGAATGAATACCATCCTGGCATCACCACTGTTGGGGATGAGGGCACCTGGTGGGATGTTTCTGCTCAGAGCTTTGTTTAAAATCATGTAACATAGAAACTTGCTTTTTCTTGAAGTCTGAAGAGCCCTTAGCTGTTGGAAGCCCCAGGGGCGTAGGTTCCTTAGAGAAGCTTTGTTTTACCCAATTCCCTAATTGAATCTGGAAGAACTTAGGCTCTAATGGGGAGAATGACTTAACCAAGATCTCACAGTTAATTGGATACCAAACTGGAATTCCAGCCTTTGACCACTGAGTACAGAGCTTTTTTCTGTGTGTCTATTTTCTGTACACAGTGCATGGAAAGTGCCCCATTAAACACACTGCACACCACTTCACACTGCCTGTGTACATTATTTAAAAGCAAAAGGAGGAGGGAGGCCCAGAGCCTGAAGGAAAAGCACATATAAAAGCTTTTTTAGCACATCTCCATTTTCTGGCAGCAAGTTGAAATTTCTATAGAAACATTTAATAGGAAATCAAGTTATCTACAATTCTCAATAGGACTATCATGATGGAATGAGGCCTGTCAACTGACAATACATAGAGGGGAACATTCTGTTCTTCAGTAGAAGAATGAGCACATAGATTGTGGCAATGTTGTACCATAGAACCTCTTGCTGCTTTCAAGAACCATGAGGATGCTCTTACATGTGCTCACTAGATGGCTGCCCAAAGGTGGTGTAAGGCAAGGAAAGCTAGGTGGATCATATATATAGGACAACACCAACTCTTGTAAAGATTAAGTGAACAGCAACTCTATATTCGAGTATTCGTGTATGAGCATGGAGAAACTCGTAAGGGACACAGGCCACAACTGGTGACCTAGGTTTTCACAGGAGTACTAAAGTGCAGGAAGGCCCAAGGGAGGTCATTCAACTTTCTCTGAAGGCAAGAACTGAACTGCTTTCCCCCAAGCCAGTTACTCTCCTTTTGAGTTCTGGAGAGTTTGGCAAAAATCAAGTATTGTGGAAAAAAATCAAACAATTTCTTTCTTTCTTTTTTTAAAATTCAAAATAAAAAGAAGGGAAAAAATTTTAGGTTACATTGTTTTACTCCCCCTCTTCCCCTTGCTACACTATTACACTATATTTGTGTTTTGTCCTTCATGTGGGCATGTAATTGTTTATATGTTGGTTTCATATTAGTACTGAGTACATTGGAGATAAAAATATATATTTTGGATAAAAATATATATATATATATTTTCCATTCTTGAGATGCTTTACTAAGAAGAATGTGTTTCAATTCCACCCAGGTAAACATAAAAGGTCTGAAGTCTCCATCTTTTCTTACGGTTGAATACCATTCCATAGTATACATATACCACAGTTTGGTAATCCACTCATGGGGTAACAGGCATTTGGGTTGTTTCCATGACTTGACAATTGTGAACTGAGGTGCAATAAACATTCTGGTGCAAATACCTTTATGATGAAATGGTTTTTGTTCTTCTGGGTAGATACCTAGTAATGAGTCAAATGGAAGGTCAACTTTTAGTTCTTTAAGAATTCTCCACACTTCTTTCCATAAAAGTTTTATTAGTTTTTATTCCAAAGCATTTTAACTGCATCTTCAGAAGAACAATAACCTAATTTGGTGGGTACAGACACTTATTCAGAAGTTAAGAAGGTGTTGTCACAGGTGAATAGCTCTAAATCCCTGCCTGCTGGTAGGGTCAGATACCCATTGATGGGAAGAAAAAAGGGAAACATGGAGACAAAGGGATGTTAACAAGATTCCGTCAGAAAGATTAATTCAAGTAGAATCAAATGAGAACCCAACTGGAAGCGTACCTGTTGTGAGTCAAGGCTAGACAGGGTGATGCCCTGTGGAGGGTTTAGTCCAGGCTCTCCAAGACTCTTTGGAAACAACAGTGTCTTTGAAGCTCCACCGAGACAGAAGTCTGACAACTGGGACAGATGTACAGCTGAGGAGGGTCTTGCCTCCATAAGGTCACCTTCAGACTTTCTGAGAAAGGAAATATATAATGCTGCAACAAAAAAAGATTAGGACCAGAAGGCTTCACACCAGAATTCTATCAACCTTCAAAGATAAGCGCATGCCAATACTGTAGCACCTATTCCAAAACATTGAGAAGGAAGGAACTTTCCCCAACACATTCTATGAAGCAACATCACCGTGTTTCCAAAACCAGGAAAGGACTTAACTGAAAAAGATAATGGCAGGGTGGTGCCTGTAGCTCAAAGGAGTAGGGCACCAGCGCCATATCCTGGAGGTGGCAGATTCAAACCCAGCCTTGGCTAAAAATTGAAAAAAAAAAAAAGATACCTGTAGACTGATTTCACTAATGAATATTGAAGCAAAAATATTCAACAAAATCTTAGCTAACAGACTGCAACTACACATTAAAAGAATTATCTATCACAATCAAGCAGGCTTCATCCAAGGGATGTAAGGTTGGTTTAACATATGCAAAACACAATTCACCATTTCAAGAGAAGCAAAAATAAGGACCAGATGATCCTCTCAATAGATGCAGGAAAAGTATTTGATAAAATTCATCATCCTTTTCTAACAAGAACACAAGAAAATAGGCATCAGTGGCACATTTCTTAATCTGATTGAAGCCATCTATGACAAACCCACACCTAATATCACACTGAATGGAGTAAAACTGAAAGCTTTTCCACTTAGAACTGGAACCAGACAAGGATATCTGCTATCACCGGTATTATTCAACATAGTTCTGGAATTTCTAGCCAAGAGAAAGATATTAAAGGGCATCCAAAAGAGGGCAGAGGAGGTCAAACTCTCACTCTTTGCTGATGATCTTATACTTACAGAACCCCATAGACTCAACCATAGACTCCTGGACATGATCAAAGAGTGCAATAACATCTCAGAGTATAAAACCAATGCCCACAAATCAGTAGCCTTTGTATACACCAATAATGCCAAGTTGAAAAGCAAATTAAGGACACAATTCCCTTCACAGTAGCTTCAAAGAAAATGAAATACTTAGGAATATACCTCATAAAAGGTGAAGGACCTTTACAAAGAGAATTATGAAATCTTAAGAATAGAAATAGCAGAAGACATTAACAAATGGAAGAACATACCATGCTCTTGGCTGGGAAGAATGAACATCGTTAAAATGTCTATTCTACCCAAAGCAGCCTACAGATTCAATGCAATATTCATTAAAATACCAACATCATACTTCAAAGAACTGAAAAAAATAGTACTTCATTTTGTATGGAACACGAAAAAATCCTGTCTAGCCAAAGCTATTCTTAGTGATAAAAACAAAGCTGGAGGCATCAGCCTACCAGACTTCAAGTTATATTACAAGTCCACATAATCAAAATAGCATGGTATTGGCATAAAAGTAGAGATACAGACCAATTCAGTTCATATGGAACCAAATAGAAAACCAAGAGATGAAACCAGTCTCTAGTTGCCATCTGATCTTTGATAAACCAAACAAAAGCATACAGTGGGAATAAAGTTCCCTATTCAACAAATGGTGCTGGATTACCACATGTAAAAGACTGAAACTGGACCCACACCTTTCAACCACTTACAAAAATTGACTCAAGATGGATAACATTTTAAAAGAAGACATGAAATGATAAAAATCTAAGAACAAAGTATGGGAAAAACTCTTGATGATGTCAGACTGGGGAAAGATTTTATGATGAAGACTTCAGTGGCAATTGCAACAACAAAAATAAACAAATGGAATTCAAATAAGCTGAAAAACTTCTGCACAGCTAAGTACACAACAAGTAAAACAAAGAGATGACCTTCAGAATGGGAAAAAATATTTGCAGGGTATGAACCTGACAAAAGAGTGATAAGTAGAATATACAGAGAGCTCAGATTAATCAACAAAAATCCTTTTTTATACCTCAAACAATCCTATTTACCACTGGGAAAGAGATATGAACAGAACATTCTCTGAGGAAGACAGATGAATGACTAACAAGCATATAAAAAAATACTCATCATCCCTAATCATCAAAGAAATGCAAATCAAAACCACCCTGAGATATCACCTAACCCCAGTGAGAATGGCCTACATCACAAAGTCTCAAAGCTGTAGATGCTGGCATGGATGTGGAGAGAAAGGAACATTTTTACACTGTTGCTGGGACTGCAAACTAATACAATGTTTTTGGAAGGAAGTATGGAGAATCCTCAAGGAACTCAAATTAGACCTCCCATTTAATCCTGCAATCTCATTATTGGGCATCTACCCAGAAGAAAAAAAATGGACATTTGCACTAAACTGTTTATCACAGGTCAATTTACAATTACCCCAAATGTGGAAACAACCTAAATTCCCCCCAACCCAGGAATGGATTAACAAACTGTGGTATATGTTATACCATGGAATACTATGCAGCCATAAAGAAAGATGGAGACTTTACCTCCTTCATGTTTACATGGATGGAGCTGGAAAATATTCTTCTTAGCAAAGTATCTCAAGAATGAAAGAAAAAGTATCCAATATACTCAGCCCTACTATGAAACTAATTTATAGCTTGAAAACTATAACCCAATTTTAGCCCAAGAATATGGGGAAAGGGGAGAGAGAGGAGGGGGGGAGGATGGGTGGAGGGAGAGTGATTGGAGGGATTGTGCCTATGGTTTATCCTTTAAGGGTACATGTGAATCTCTCTAAATGTAGAATATAAATGTCTTAACACAATAACTAAGAAAAAGACATGAAGGCTATGTTAACTAGTTGGATGAAAGTATTTCAAATTGAATATAGCAATAGCACTCTGTACTCCATGATAGCATTAATGTACACAGATATGATTTAATTTAAAAAAAAAAGCAAGAGTTCACCCATAAAAACAAAAAAAAAGATGGAGACTTTACCTCTTTTATATTAACCTGGATGGAGGTGAAACACATTCTTCTTAGTAAAGCATCACAAGAATGGAGAAGCGAGAATACTATTTACTCAATAATAATATGAAGCCACATAAAAGAAAAACTCAAATTAATTCCAGGGGGGTGGGGGAATGAGGGAGGGGGAGAGAGAGAAAGGGAGGAGGACGGGTGTGCTCCCACCTAATGGGCACAATGCTAGGGTGTTCAGCACACCTCCTGGGTGGGGCACAATTATAAGAGGGACTCTACCTAACAAATGCAAACATTGCAACCTATTTCTTTTTACCCTCAAATTAACCTGAAATAATAATAATAATAAAGAAGAGTATAATGCTGAAGGCAAAGTTCATTCATTTTGTTCCCAGTATTATTTATTAATCACCCAGTATTGTTCAGGCAGTGTCCTGTGGGCAGAGAGGCAGTGGGAGCAAAGGAAAAGTCTGGTCTCCAGGTATGCCCATTCTGATTTGTAATGTGAAGAATAAGGAAATAAATGCAATAGAACTTCCGCAGCTGACCCCCACGCCCTGACCATCTCCTTAAGTCGACCTAATGTTCATAAACCTGACATGCACCACATGTACATATCAGTACAGCAAGCCTAGTTCCTTATGGTGGCCACCTCCGTATGTTGACCAGTTTGTTACAGTCTTTTGGGTGGTCACCTGAGGCCCTGCTATAATATCATGACAGGAAGGCATAGATGTGGTGGAGGCACATGTCTGGCTAAAGGAATAGTAGTGGACATGTGTTACTTTAATAAATAAGGTGCCAGGAGGGATTCTCTGGAGAATTGATGTAGAGCAGATGTGTGAATAAAATGATGAAACAAGTCATGCGAGGGACAGCCTTGCAGGACCAGAGTGGTATGTGAGAAGGACAGCAGTAAGGAGGGTGTGGCAGAGGAAGGCTGAGCAAGGTACAGCTGGGATACAGGCCAGCCCGTAGGCCACTGGGAGGAAGGTGGGTTTTATTCTGGAGGGCTTCAGCTGAATAGCCACTTGATATGGTTTACATTTTTTAAAGCTCACTCTGCAGTGTGAAAGATAAGTTGTAGAGGAATAAATATGGAAGAAGAGAGACGTGCTTCAGGCAAAAAACGACGGTGGCTCAGATTCAAGCTTTGATAATAAAGGCAGTGACAATGATGAGAAATCAGATTCAGGGTGTGCAGTTTTCTCTGTCTCCTGCCTGCGCAACTCCCCTCCCATAACCTTGGTTTACTCTCCCCTCTACATCATCCCTTTCTAACACATAGTTACTCATTTGTTTGGTTGACAATCTGACACTTTCTGCTAGATGTATGTCCTGTTGGGCTCTTTTACTCCAGTGTCCAGAACAGTGTATGGCAGTAGTAGGTGTTTGGGGAATACTTGCTGAATAAATTAACTGTTGAGCTGTGGAACACCATTCTGATCACAGGGGCCTGACCAGCATGCGTGAGGAGGTTACATGGAAGTGGTGGAGGTGGCCGGAGAGCTGAGAGAAAGCCCAGCAGGAGACAGCAGTGTGGCCAGCCTTTGTTCCCAGACTGGAGAACTGCCAGGCCTGTCTATGGGCTTAAGTCTTAGAAAACTGATGTTTCACCTTGTTAAGAGTCTATTGCCTTATAGCTTATGCACTGCCTGAAATGAGGAGTTTTCACCTTGCTCTTTCCTTGTCATCTGAACGCCAGGATACCTTTACAACTAGGGAGCCACAAAATAATCATATAGACCCAGCAGAGTTGATTCCTTTATTAGGTATATTCCCAGACAACCAAAAATCACATTACAACAAAGATATTTGTATCAGAATGTTTATTGCAGCCCAATTCATAATTGCCAGGTCATGGAAGAAGCCCAAGTGCCCATCGATACACGAATGGATCAACAAACTGTGGTATACGTACACCATGGAATACTATGCAGCCATAAAGAAAGATGGAGACTTTATGTTCACATGGATGGAGCTGGAAAATGTTCTTCTGAGCAAAGTATCACAGGAATGGAAGAAAAAGTATCCAATGTACACACACCTATTCTGAAATTAATTTAAACCTTTTTATATGAAAGCTATGACCTAATAACAACCTAAGGATATGGGGGGGGGGAAGGGTGGAGGGAGAGGGATTCGAGGGTTCACTTCTGTGGTTCATCTTGCAAGGGTACAAGTGAATCTTTCTATGAGTAGAATATGAATGTTTTGACATAATAACTAAGAAAGTTACATGAAGGCTATGTTAACCAGTTTGATGGAAATGTCATGGATTGTGTGTGAAAACACCACGCTGTGCCCCCAAAGTGCATCAATGTACACAGTTACCATTCAATTAAAAAATAAATAAATAAATAAAAATAAAATAAAGAAAGAAATCACTTATTTTTGCAATACGCATAATCTCCAAATTCTTCTGATTCTGAGCCTTTATCCTCTACTTGCCCAGCTGTATAATACCTGTCCTATTTACTAGGCAGAGATGTACATATTTCTCTGGCCTTAAATTATGATGAATGCTCCCACATGAGGGGGGCGAAAGAAAGTGCTGACAGGGAAATTACTGCAACTTCAAAAAAGGAAAGAGACCATACAGGGGTGTCCAACCCTGGCTTCTCTGGGCCACACATACACAAACACTAACAGAAGCTGATGAGGAAAAAAAGGTCTGTGCATAATTTTCATGATATCTGCCACCACAGATAAGCAAAAAGTCTTCATATAATCCACAGGGGCTGCGGGTTGGGCATCCCTGGATGAGGTATGATGAAGGCACTGCAGATGTTGGACTCTGCCCTGATGGTAAGTCGAGACTGGCCATGGGTAGGGCAACAAGTGGTTCATTAAAGACACAGAATCTGCCTCTTCTTGGTCTTTGCTGGCTGTTGGGGGGGAGGGGAAATGCAACCTTATATAGAATAAAAAGCAAAAGGGTTTCTTTCATAAACTGCATCTCAGGTGGGACCACATCCCTCCCCAGAGGTAACCCTTGGTACCTGTCTAGGGCTGTCCTTCCAGAACATTTCTATGCAGTTACAATGGTAGATGTACATGGATACCTAAATTTTAAAAAACTTATTGCAGAGAACTAGACTAACATTAATAACTTGCAATTATACTAAAACTTTCAAGACACCCTATATCTCTTTATGTAATTTTAACTCTGAATTTTTATTAACTCTATCATTTTACGTAAAAGGATGCATTAAGTACATGCTCATAACTACCAATATGTTAATTAGGATTTCATGCACACTGATGAATTTTCAAAGGGAATTCTATTGCCAATACTTTAATTATGTGATCAATTTTCTACACAATGTGGTAATGTTTTTTTTTTTTACTTTGCATTTGAGTTAGAAAAGTTATTTGAATTAAGATGATTTTCCACTTTATTTTTCAAGATTTTATTCCTTAATCACTACCTTTGATTTTTTATATTTCATAGAATTTTACCAGCATGAACTTTGTTCTTTATCTTTTATTTTATTTTACTTTTATAACTCCGTGTGTCAAATTTAACAGATATAAAATTCATCAAGGTTTGAATTTTTCCTATTTATATTTGACATGAACAAATCTCACATTTTTGAGCTTCAGCTTTTGTCAATTTTCTTCTCTGTTGATTCTTTTCATCAGCAACGTTCATGACGAATTGAAGAAATCACTGACCATTTGCATTTGAGTTTCAGACGTGCCACAAGGAAGTACAAGCAATTCCTCCCTCCTTGTGTTTCAGAATCTCTCTTCTGCTGGAGTGACTCTGCTGTCTTTCTCAGTTTCACCTCTTTGAATACCACGTGGAACAAAGAGCAAGCAGTGGAGTGGGAATGTCCTCAGCTGCTACAAGGAATGAAAAACACAGGGATGCCTGTTTAAAAAAAAAACAAATAATTTGGCCTCTCTTGCCAGCTAGTTGGCAAATGATGCCAAAGTGAATTCAGAACTCTGCCCATTTACCACCTTGTCTATGGCAGGCATTAATTTGACAAGGAGACTTAGGCTGGCATCAGGGACCAACCCATCCACTAGGCAAGCACAGTGATAGGGCCACAATACTTTAGCCCACAAAAATGTCCTAATTTCTTTTAAAATCAGAAGAAAAAATAAACTGTTAAGTCAAAGAAATTGTTTTATATATAATATTAACATATTCATCTTTCTGCCAGTAGAGTCATAATATACAATTTTTTTAACTTTGGAAATTCTTTAATTCTTTAAATATAATTTTTTTAATTTTTTAAAAGCACTCTACAAAGGTTAAAGTAACAAGGTTCATGAAAGTCAAAATGCAGACCTCTTGGCATGAGGGCATAAAATTGGTTTGACAGCACATACCACACACCTGAAGAGTGAGGGAGAATTCCTGGGACAAGCATTTCACAACATGATAAAAGTAAAGTGACATTTAACAATATTCAACATTAACATGACCAGGTCATTAGCATGACCTTTTTCTTCCAGGGACAATAAGCTTAAATGCCAGACTGCTTGGTTCAAGGCCAAGCCGCTGGTTGGCATCCTCTCTATGTTCCAAGCGGCTGGCCCTGGCCTTGAACAGATAATGTGGCAGTCCCAGCCCCAGCCCCAGCCAGCTTGGACAAGTCAGGGAGACCAGACTGTGCAGGGGAGGCCAGCTGGGCCCTCTGTCTGGGTTTGTCACTTGTGTCCTTGCACCTCAGCGCCTGACACAGGGCACTCAGTGAGTAGTGACTGATTTGTCTCCACTACTCTGCTAAGAGTGGAAGCTGATGTGGAAATGCTGTCATTAAAAGTGGCCTACGCTGTCTCAGACAAAAATTTCTCTGATGAGATTCCTGTGAGGATTGAGATAATGAGATTTCCTGAGAAGAAATCTAGAATACTAGCCCTGTGCCTTTCTGCGGCTGTTTACTGCTCACACTTG
>NW_003852577.1:902562-910090 GCF_000181295.1 Otolemur garnettii
GAGATGTGCTGTTTGCTTCCTGGGTTAGGTCACTTCAGCTTGTAATCATTTCTGCACCTCAAATCAGAACTTGACGATTTCTGCCCATGTCTTTTAGAAGCAATGATCCATTCTTTTACTTTTTTCTTTCTTAAAAGGGCATCAGATCTGAGTTGCCATCAATTTCAGGCCTGTTTGGACTCTCTGAAGTGATGGACAAAAGCAGCCCCCTACGCAGAGCATGTACAATTTACCCAAAGCAACACTAGTGTGTGCTCAATCTGTCCATGTCAGTGTCACGGACGGCACGCTGGTCACTCAGCACACACTGTTCTCCCAAGTGGTGCTATGCTACAGATGTGACCTCAAGGTGATTACATCATGGCTTGGCAATTTGACCTTTCCTCCCACTAGTTGGAAGCAGGAGTTTTGTTTTGTTCAATAAATAAATACATCGCTTTCCTTATAGGCAGGCAATATGGAGACAGGGTGAGAGGGGGTTACACCATGATTAATGAACTGTTTGCTTTTGTGTCAAGATGAACTGGCCAATTTGGATGTACTGTGGCCTGCGGTCTGTTGCTGTGCAACCCACGGAAGCTCTCTGGAGATGTGACATCGGCATTCCTTATCAGATGGTACCAGATGGTACCGATATTCCCAGGAGCCAAACGATATTTCAAAGATAAGACTGGTTACACTATGAACACAGCCTTTCCTTCAAGGGCATTAGCATATTACCAAAGGGGAATCAGTCCAAGGGACAAATCAGACAAATCCTTCATCATACCGCTGAGCCACTTGAAGACACCACTCTGCAAAGTTCTCTTTCCACTGAATAATCTCACAGGAAAGACCCTGCTTTGGTTACTTAATAGCCTGTCTTACAGATGTTCCTGTTCCTCACGCCCCTTTTTTGTAGTAGACTATTTTTTAGACCAATAAAGACAAATCTGCTCAATAAAGTTGAGCAAAAAGTGCAAAAAGTTCTCATCAGCCCCCCACGAAGGAACAACCTTCCCCACCATCAAAACCGTCCACTGTAGTGGTGTGTTTGTTACCACTGGAGAACCTGTGTTGACATCATAACCCACACTTTGTAGTTGACATTAGGGTTCTCTCTTGGTGTTGTACATTCTGTGGGTTTGGACTGCATATAAATACAATGTCACATGTCCACAGTTGTAGTATCACATAGGACAGTAAAACTGTCCTAAAACCTCTCTGTGCTCCATCTGTTCATCCTTTCTCCCCCTCAGCCCTGGCAACCTGACTTCTGACTCTCCTCACCATTTTGCCTTTTCCAGAATATCACTCAGCTGGAATCAGTGTATGACTTTTCAGATCAGCTTCTTTCATTTAGTAACACACTTTCACGTTTCCTCCATATCTTGATAATTCATTTTTTAGCATTGAATTATCTCAATTTACCACTGAAAATACATCTAGACATAGATAAATAGTTTATTTATCTGTTCACACACTGAAGGACACCTTGGGTCTTCCAAGTTTCATCCATTATAAATGAAGCTGCTGTAAACATTGGTATACAGGTTTTTATGGGGACAGCTTCATACTTTTTTACAAATACATAATTTTGCAGCATGATGATATGCCATAATTTTTTTCTGTCATTCCTCCAATGATGAACATTTAGATTATATCCTGTTTTTTGCTACTGCAAATAGTGTTGCATTGAGTAAATTGTACATGCAGCATTTCACATGTGTAAAAATGTATTTTTTAAGATAAGTTCCTGCAACTGGAATTTCTGGGTCAAAGAGTATAAGCATGTTGTAATTTGAGGGTACATTGTCAAACTGACCTCTTTAGAGGTTCTTCAAAAGTGCCCTCCTGTTGTCAGGGTGTGGGAGGCCCAGCCCCTCTGGTTTCTTTTCTTCCCACAGTCTTGGCAGGTGGTGTAGACTAGCCACACACTCCCCACCACCACTGTGCACAGTACCAGCCATGCAAAATTCCCTTTTGTGAATTGCTGGTCTTGGTCAGGGGTCCTCAGACTTTTTAAACAGGGGGCCAGTTCACTGTCCCTCAGACCGTTGGGGGGCCAGACTGTGGGCCCTAGGATGAGTTGGCTGCTAAGCAGGACAGGCAGCTGTGGCAAAAACACCTGGCAGGCCAGATAAATGTCCTAGGCGGGCTGCATGTGGCCCACGGGCTGTAGTTTGAGGACACCTGGTTCTTGGTAATGGATTCAAAGGCCACCTTAGAAGGCAGAAGTCTTTCTGCAGTATCTTCTGTTAATGTTCTTACAGTAAATGCAAGTACTACTGCGTAACTACTTTAAAAAGTCCACGACATTTAAAAGACAAAACCGTTATAGTATATTTACTTACTATAGTGTGACACAGGTCCTGGGACTATTTTCTGATAGCTGCCTCTCTGAGAAGTCCACATTATGTGGAAACAGATAGTTTCTGAGCATAACCCCCTCTATTGTCATTGAGGTAGAGCTATCTTCTTAAGAAAAAATCTCTAAAAACTTAGCATTATTTGCTGAGTGGTCAGTGAATTTGAGCAGGCCAGGGCCTCCCTCACATGGTCAAGAGCAGAGCCCCCCTTTCCAACCTTCCACACTTCTCGTCTGTGTTAAATGGTCTGGAGCACCGTGGTGTTACATCTACGTCTTCCAGTGTGAGTTCTCTTTTTGAAATCTGCTGCCATCACACTGGAAGTGTCCATGTAGCCAGGCACTTGCCAAGCATCCAGCTGGGAACAGATGTCTCGTCCAGGCCGCATCTTCATCATGGCAGTGCTATGACATCCGCGTCTTGCAGGCTGTCTCCAGGATGGCACCAGGAACACCGCCTCTTGGTACCCAGGTCCTTGTAGACTTCCTCTGCAGTGGGACTGGACTCATGACTCCCTTCTGTCAGAAGAATATGACAGAAGCCATGAGCTGAAACTTCCAAGATAAGGTTGTAAATGACTGCGGTTCTGTCTTGGGTCACTCAGCTTCTCGCTCAGTCTTGGAGCACTCAGATGGGGAAAGGTAGCTTCTGGTCTGGAGCCCTGACCTGCAACCTCCTCAGAGACTGAGTCAGAGTGACTCATCAGTCTCCCCTCACCTCTTCACTCAGAAAGCCTGTGCTAACGTGGGCTGCTATTTACATCTGTCAAGTCTGAGTGTGATCTGTTATGCACCGATAGACCAGGAAGGCACCTGCTCACCAGAAATGGTCACACCTATGGAAGGTATTTCAGAGACAGCCTGAGAGTCCATATGGCTGCCTGCTCTGTGATTATGTTTAACTAATCATATCAATTTTTACTTTTCTCAACTTAAGAAACTTACTTATTTCCAGAGATTAGAAAAATTTGAGTGGAGGATAACAGATCTCTTACGGGCGTATGTCTCAGCTTCTCTATCTTAAGAAAGCTCATAACTTCAAGAAAGAAGAAGTACAAAGCCTTTTTGACACTGAGTGTCCGAGCACTGCAGGAAATAGTGACTCCTTAATAAATATTCAATGATCACTGAATAGTAATTCTCAAGCCCTTTCAGAATATTAACTTAGTTACCGCATATCACATTCTGGTATGAATCAATCAATAATAGTTAACAATAGGTGGAGTAAGGTGGCTCACACCCGTAATCCCAGTGCTTTGAGAGGCCTAGGCAGGAGGATCACTTGAGGCCAGGAGTTCAAGACGAGCCTAAGCAACATAGTAAGACCCTATGTCTACAAAAACAAAAAATAAAAAATAAAAATAGTAGCCAGGCATGGAGGTGCACTGCAGCCCCAGCTAATCAGGAGGCTGAGAAAAGGATCACTTGAGCTCAGGAGTTCAGGATTGCAGTGAGGCTATTATTGAATCACTGCACTCTAGCCTCAGCAATAGAAGGTAACCCTCTCTCTAAAAAGTAATGATCATTTAATAAGATATTTTAAATGTATCAGCCTGCTACTTATCATTCCCTAGACACCGTGGTAGGAGGTTTATACTGTTCACTTCTTTAAGTCTCCCAAATCCCACGAAGGGCGTAATAGGAGCACGTCAGGGTGTACAGACTGAAGGTGCATACTGGATTACTACGTAATGGAGATCTAGTGCAAAAGTGTTGGGAAACATGAGGCAATGAAGGAGTTAACCCCGTCAGCCGCTTGATCATCTCTGTAGCCCTCATTTCCCCATGTGGCAATATACAGTTACCAACAAGTTGCTCAAAGTCGTTTGAATGCCTACCCAACCTCAAGGTGGGAAAGGAACTGCCTTCTCTCTGTTCTCCTAGAACAATTACTCCTAAAGGGCAGCCTTGTGTGGGCCAGTTTATACCCACTTAGGAAGGAGCCACTGTTACAGGTCAAACACCACATCTAGCCCCCTCAGCAGCAGCTGCCCTTGTGTTCTGCAGGCAGGCGACTGAGGCCAATGAGTTGCTCCTTGGTCTGATTTGCTGCAACCAGACTAGGACAGTCAGCATAATTTAAAAAGAAAATGGTGTAAGCCATGTCAGCTTGTGCTGGAAAAAGCCAGCTGAAACCAGTTTCCTCCCGTGATAGCTATGTAAGAGAGAAATTTTCAGGTTTTATGGACCTCTGCAGCAGCCATTGGTACAATTACTCTGGTGGCATGACAGTGTTTTAATGTACCCACAGATACAGTCTTTTTTGTGTATGCTGTTACCCCTACCCTGCTGGCTACAGGGATCTCACAGATGGGTGTAGGATATGAAAATGAAATATTATCTTTTAGTTTCTTAGTTTTTGAGATTCAAAATCTGCAGGCCAGATGTAAGACAGAGCCTTGGAAGGTGATGTGAAAAGACATAGTGAGTTTTCTCCCCCTAGTTACTAGATAGATATTCCTTGAATTTGGGGAGATGGAGAAACAGGAAGTAGTGGTGGTGGAGTCCGACAGGGAGCAGCGCACTCCCCTACTCCTGGGTCAAAGTCCACAATGACACTGCTCCATGTTCATCTGCATGGCCACTTCACGCAGGGCACTGCTGCCCAGGCCCTACCAAGGCCATGAGCCTGCGTGCCAACATCTGGAGACTGTTTATTCACTTTCAAGGCTACTGTTGGAGATAGGTCCGGGACCATGGTACTGGTCAAGGACCCAGGACACCCAGGGCACCCAGTGAAGTGTTGACTAACTATGAATTTAGTCTCGAGTAAAAATGCTTTGAAGATAGAACCACTTTAAGATAGGAAGATATTGTGTAACTTTGTGACCTGTGCAGGGGAATCTGTTTAACTTATACTGTGGTGAGTAACAACATTGCTGATGCTTACTGACTCTTGCTGTGAGAGTATAAAGGTAACAGAAATAGGAGAATAGAACAACTCTTTGAGGAGGTGTCCCCACTGTTCCCCAGTTGCTCTCTCGCCTGCTTCTCTGTTGACAGGCTTGAGTAACAGACAGATGACTCCTTGGTCTGGCAACTGCAAGGGGAAGTGTGAATTTGGGGAGAATGGACGAATGTCTTCTTGCTTCTTGGGTGAAACTTGAAAACCTCACCTCGGCGGAAAGAAGGACAGGATGAGATTGGGCAGCCCAAGAAGTCTGGACCTGAGCCTCAGAATTCTTTGGTGACAAAGAACAGCAAAGAAAGCTGTGCTCTCTTCACAGGCAGTGAGCCTGTGATCCCACTGACTTCTGAGCAGAGCTCCACACGAGTCTGTCTGTGATTGTCTGGGCACCAGACAGGTGAGGACGGGCACAGCGCAGCGGGCATGCGGATGCTGGACACCTTCCCATTCCCAGATTGGTGGGCACCCAGAATTCTGATACAACCCCGCTGAGAAACAGGACAGATGCCAGTCGACTCTGAGTTAACTTTGGAAATTCTCAAGTGAATTAAGAATTTCACTTAAGCCAAGCCAAGAGCCAAGAAAAGATGAAGTTTTATCTTTTGGGCAAAGTAAAGGCTTAAGTCACACTTTCCCATGAAGATGTTTAAATACTAAGTCTTTTGAGAGATTTTTTTTTTAATTTTTATTAAGCAGAGGCATATGCAACCCATAGGGAAGTTAGATGCTTTCCCTTAGAGAGCGAGATGGCAGGAAAGTAAATGAAAGGGCGTGACTGCAGTTTACCCAGAACATCCAGAGAAAGCGCAGTGTTTCAAAATTCAGCTTGCAGTGTCCTTCTGCTACCTCTGGGGGACTCTGTAGTGACCAATAGTGGGAGGTGAGACGCGGAAGCTGATTCCCTTCAGCTCTTCTGTAATTGTTTAATATCCACATTTCAAGATTGTTTTTCAGGTAGTATAGTACTTAAGAAAATCAATTCTAGACTAAAAGTATCTTTGTTTAAATCCTGGCTCATCTGTTTTCCAGCCATGTGACATTATAAACTAACTCTGTGTACAACCCCCCTTACATTATAAAGAATTTAAAAAACGTATATGAATATTCACAATAATACAAGATCCCCATGTACCTATTATCCAACTTCACCAATTATTAACTCAGTCAATTTCATTTTATTTACATTGTAACTCACTCCCACACCCTACCCTATATCCAAAATAATATGTCATTTTATTCATAACATTTCAGTATGTATCTATAAACCATAAACATTCTTTTAAAACAGAGAAAATTACAATACCATTATCACACTAAGAAAGTTAAAAATATGCAGTGTTTACATTTACAATAATCTCAAATTTTCTAATATCTTATAGTTTTTGAATCATTTTCTAAATAATGTCTACACATTGCCATCAGTCTCTCTCTTAAGCTTATTTTTTTTTAATCTATGCATTCTGCTTCCATATTTTTTCTATGCAATTATTGGCTAAAGAAAATGGCTTGTTTGTCCTGTAGAGCTTCCTAGTCTGTATTTTGCAGATTGAATCCCTGGGTATTTAACATGCTCCTCTGTCCTTTGGGTTTCCTATATATGAACCTAGAGCATTAGTCCCCAATCTTTTTGGCACCAGGAACCAGTTTCATGGAACATTATTTTTCCATGGACCTGGGAGACGGGGGGATAGTTTTGATATGAGTCTATAAGCAATTAATTTATTATGGTGTTTGTGCAATCCAATCTCTCTGCTAAAGGTAATCTGTGTTTGCAGCCACTTCCCAGAGCTCACATCACTGCCACAGCTCCACCTCAGATCATCAGGCCTCAGATTCTCATAAGGAGTGTGTAACTTAGATCCCACAGGAGCAGCAGTTCACCTAGGGCTCATGCTCCTGTGAGAATCTAATGCTGCTGCTGATCTGACAGGAGGCAGGGCTCAGGTAGTAATGTGAGAGGTAGTGAGCGGCTGTAACTACAGATGAAGCATTGCTCACTCATCCACCACTCACCTGCTATGCAGCCCACAAGTCACCTGCTGTGTAGCCAACAGTCACTTGCTGTTGACCTATAGCTCACCTGCTGTGGGCCCACAGCTCACCTGCTGAGCAGCCACTGCTCACCTGCTGTGTGGCCACTGCTCACCTGCTTTATGGCAACTGCTCACCTGCTGTGTGGCCACTGCTCACCTGCTGTGTGGCCACTGCTCACCTGCTTTATGGCAACTGCTCACCTGCTGTGTGGCCACTGCTCACCTGCTGTGTGGCCACTG
>NW_003852577.1:910398-917502 GCF_000181295.1 Otolemur garnettii
GCCACTGCTCACCTGCTGTGTGGCCACTGCTCACCTGCTGTGTGGCCACTGCTCACCTGCTATGCAGCAACTGCTCACCTGTTGTGCAGCCCATCTCCTAACAGGCCGTGGACTGGTACAGGTCCACGGCCCCAGGGGTCAGGAACTGCAGACTTAGCACAGGGCCTAGAAAATAGGAACTGCTGATTAAAGGTTAGCTGCGCAGGTAATACGGTCAGTGCCAGGGTTTATTCACACCACAAAACTCCATATTTTCTCAGGGAAACATCCACATAGGGGGCAAGCTGCGGTAAAGCCACACAGGGAGTAGGTTTGGTATGCGGGGCCAGAGGCTGCAACATGCTCTTCGCCATTCACTGTTTTCAGACTTCAAATTCAAATCATCAAAGTTGTCCAACCCTTCAAATAAACATGGCTGTGCAGCTGGACATGAGGCAGTTTCTAGAGACACCTTGAAATGTCTGGGTTGGACATTTGACAAGCCCATGTTTTTAAGGTTTTTGTCCTATTGTCTGCAAGGGAAAGAAGTCTCATATACCCTAGTTGAAAACTTAGCAAAAGAAAGTCTCAAAAAATAGTATTGGGAGCAGATTCCGAAAAGAGCCCTCAGTAGGTCCCCAGGGCCACCCCATGACCCACAGTGCCCTCTCTACACCAGTTTTCAGCTGGATCCTCTGAGGCTGACAGTGGTCGCGAGCCCTGTTTGTGATGTGAGTAAAGGAGCAACAGATCAAAGAATTCTTGTCCTGTGAACCACTGCAAACAACTGCAAAGACAGTGAAGACTCAGCCCTGTGGTGACCGCTTCCGGGAAAGCACAGGTTAACGCTTGATGTACACGAGCCGACCTGCACTGACACTGCTGAGAGAAATCCAAGAAATATTATACTGGGGTGCTTCTGCTACAAAACTTCCCCCAAATATCGAAGGCCATTTCCCAACTTTAAATTGGGTAGGGTTCAATGGCCACGTGCTGGCTTGACTTTTTTCTCAAATGTTATTATCTTAATAACTATTTACATTTAAATGAAAGTGAAAGATAATCAATATAAAAACTGAGCAGCATGTGTACTGGCCAGGCTGCAGGAAAAGAGGCTAATTATTAAATAGTAGATGAAGGTCCCTGGGGAAGATCATCTGAGCAACATCTCTGAGTCAAAGCCCACAGTTTATAAGATTCTCTTTCAGGGAAGTGAGCGGGCAAGGTCTTGTTGTGAATCGGGAAAACGCAGCCTCGGAACAACTGGCCTTACCTGGGGGTGTCACTGCGGACCGGCGCGCGGGATCTAGTCCCCAGATAGGAGTGGGATGCTGTTATTTTCTAAGCTCCTAGGCCTCCAGATCTAGGGATGGGCAAAGCAGAATGTGCCCGAAAGGTGAAAAGTTTGTCCTTGCCCCTGAAGGGCTTGGAGGGGAGCACAGAGACTTCATCAGCACATGGCAAAGGCAGGCCACGTACAAACACGAATGTTGGCAGACTCACCCGGGAGCTGCGTCCTCAGGTTCCCCAGGCAGTAACCGCAGTGCCTCCTCCGTGAGAACAGCCTCCCCTTGTCAGCCTCTCAAGTCAGACTGCTACCGTTGGCTATTTGTAGCATATGAACACATAAGGAAATAAGTCTGTTTATTCAGAACCAAGGCAGAAATTCAAACAAAGCATTTTTAAACGGTTTATTCTCTTATAATGCACCGCAAAGGCAATTAAGTCCTCCCCAACTTCAACATGTCTGTCCAAGGGCTTGGGACGTGCACAGTGTCAGTGCTTGTTAGGAAGCTCCATGTGTACAGAAGGAATGCTGAAGAAACAAATTTTGTTTCTCTCCTTTTTGAAGGGGAGCAGGGGAAGCTAGAAAATGAAGCAGTCAGCCGGCAAGTGGTGACGGCACCCTGGCCCAGGATAAGTAATGCTTTCCTTCCACGCTTTTTCCATGGGAGGCTCTGCTTTTTGTGTTTGGCTTTTAAATTTCTGGATGGTAGAGCTTTTTGTTGTCTGTTTTTGTCATTAACTTATAGGGGCTCTTTTCCCATTTTGCTGAGAGAATATGTTTGGCAACTTTTAAACTCATTAGGTCTGTTGAGGATTGCTTGCTGGCAGCTTTTTTTTTTTTTTAACATTACATAGTTCAAAGAAAGAAGATGCATTCTTCATTTTCATGTTATAAGTAGGAGAATAGATGCGGGTGTATCTATTGGGTATATGGGTTTTATTTATTATGCTGTTTGGGCCTGGTTTATTATTACTGCTTCATTTTTAACTCTCATGGGATGAGAGATGTGAATTAAAGCCATTCCTCCATAGTTCTCTTTATAGTTCCAGTAGCTTTTGTTTTATGAATCTTATTCAATGCATAAAGATTTGTGAAAAATAGAGCCTCATTGTATATTATATCCCTTTTATTATATGTTCTAATCTTTAAGATTTTTGTCTTTAATTCATTCTGAACTAATGTCTTAGTTAGTTTGGGCTGCTGTAACAAAATTCCTTAGACTGAGTAATTTACAAACAACAGTAATATGTGGCTCACAGTTGTGGAGCCTGGGAATTTCAAGATCAAGGTTCCAGCAGATCCGGTGTCTGTTGATGGCCTGTTCCTCATGGAAGCACTTTCTGTGTGTCCTCACATGGGAGAAAGACAAAAAAATCTTCCCCAAATTACTTTTATAAAAACACTAATCTCATTTAGAAGGGTAGAACCCTACTGACCTAATCACCTTCTAAAGGCTTCACCTCTTTCTTTTTTTTTGATGCAGAGCCTCAAGCTGTTGCTCTGGGTACAGTGCTGTGGCATCACAGCTCACAGCAACCTCCAACTCCTGGGCTTAAGCTAAGGTGACCAGATTTTAACATTGGTAAAGCGGGACACCATTGACCGAGGGGAGGGTTCTTAATTAAAAATTTGTTCTATATGGAGCAACAAAAATTTTTGTAGAATAAAAAAATAGTATTGTAATATATATTTTTAAATTTCAACATAAGTATAATTTACAAATCTAATACATTAAAAATATTATGTATAGTATTATTTTATGCTTTGGCATATTTCTATTCAAATTCTAACAACTGATCAACAGTGTAAACTTTGATAAGCAGTTCTCAATAATCAGTTCTCAACAATTATTAGTTATTATTAAAGTTTAACATTATAAAATTAACAAAAAATAATATAAAACTCATATCCTGGTGAAATAGCCACATGGCAGCCAAAAACCGTATATTCCCTTCCCATTCTCCCGCCATTCCCTAGCTTGTCATGCATTCTTTCCAAAAATTGGGACTTTTTAAAAATGCCACAGGATACAGGACAAATTGTTAAAAACTGGGACTGTCCCACCAAAAGTGGGACGTCTGGTCACCTTAGCTTAAGCAATTCTCTTGCCTCAGCCTCCCAAGTAGCTGGGACTACAGGTTCCTATCACAACACCTGGCTACTTTTTGGTAGTTGTCATTAATGTTTGGCAGGCCCGGGTTGGATTCGAACCCGCCAGCTCTGGTGTATGTGGCCTTAGCTGCTTGAGCTACAGGCATCAAACCTAAAGGCTTCACCTCTTAATGTTGTCTTGGACGTTAGGGTTTTTTGAGTTCACTGTTGCCCTTGGTAGACTGCTATGGCATCTTATCTCACAGCAACCTCAAACTCTTGGATTCAACTGATTCTCTTGCCTCAGCCTCCCAAGTAGCTGGGACTACAGGTGCCCTCCACACCACCAGGCTATTTTTTAGAGACAGTCTAGCTCTGGCTCAGGCTGGTCTCGAACCTGTGAGCTCAGACAATCCACCAGCCTCAGCCTCCCAAGTGCTGGGATTCTAGGCATGAGCCACTGCACCCACCCCTGGAGGTTAGGTTTAAATGTGGGTTTCAGATGGATGCAACCTCAGCCCATAAGCAGTTATTATGAACATCAGGAGACCTGCTTCTTTTTACTGCAGGCTTTCAGCCATCCGTGCTTGTCTGTAGCATGTATCTGAGTTGTGCTTTTTTTTTTCAATAGATTTACATTTCTCAACAGAAGAGAAATATTTGGTCACAAGTGGATTATCTTTAGTTACATTTTCCCCTTATGATGTCATACACTAGGGTGACCAGACATCCGGCTTTTGGCGGACAGTCTCGCTCTTCAACAATTTGTCCCGTGTCCCGCACCAATTAAAAAAGTTCCGATTTTTGGAAAGAATGCACTAACGGGCTGGAGAACAAGAAGGGAATATACGATTTTCGGCTGCCATGTGGCTATTTCACCAGAATATGAGTTTTATATTATTTTTATTAATTTTATAATGTTAAACTGTAATAATAACAAATAATTGCTGAGAAGTGATTATAGAGAACTGCTTATCAAAGTTTGCATTGTTGTCAGGCCCTGCCCTGCCTTCTGGCCATGTTGTCCCACCTTACCAATGTTAAAATCTGGTCACCCTATCATACACGTGCAAATAGACACATAAATGAATTAAAGACACACACATCTGGTTTCCTATGTGATCTTTGGTTTCTTTATGGTGTATTTTCATTCTCATAGTTGTAAAGGTTTATGGTTTATTCCAGGACCTTTTAGTGAGTACTGCTATAATTCTATGTATTGTTATATTATATTTTAAATTTCAATAAGAACATCACTGCACCTGCTCGTGCTCCTGCCTACCCTTGCACCAGCCGGTTTTGCTTCTAGCTGTTACTGCTACACTTTTGAATACCACACTCATACTATTGCTGGTTTATCATTTAAACAGTATGCTTAAAAATCTGAGACATGAGAGTAAGACATCCATATAAAAGATGAGGAATTTGTGTTTATACTGCGTCTCTCCTTTTCTCTCCCTCCCATTTTTGGCAGTTCCGCTATTTTGATTTCTATGTCTATTCTCCATTTCTATTATTGTTCTATTTCTATGTCTATCTCTATTCCATAACCGCAGCTTCACCTCCCTCCTGCACTTGACAAACCCAGTGCTTCTGTTCATCACCACCACGGCCCCTCTCTCCATCTCTCGGTCAGGATTTTCAAGTTTATTTTTTTATTTCAAGAGAAAGAGCACATAAGTTCCCCCCCAACCCTATAGTTCTTATGCATTTGGAAATATCAAACAATTTGGCTCTGTAGAAAATTCTTAAGCCACACATTTTCCAAGGACTTGAAAACATTTTAACTATCTTTTACTGGTTAATATTGCTCCAAAAAAGTCTGAAACCAAGAGAATTTTTCTTCTTATAACTGTTTGATAATTCTTTTAGGCCTAGATTCTTCCTTCCTCTTTGAAATCTAGTAACTTTATTAAACTGTGTTATTTTTCTTATCCTTTTTTTCATCCTGAAATAGCTGAGTCCATTTCAAACTATGGACTTAGATCTTATTTATTTGAGGAAATATTTATTTATTATATCTGAATATTTTTTCTGCTTCCTCTGCTAGGAACGTTATCCATAGGGAAGTTTATGTTCCTTCTCCTGTCTTCTATATCTATCCTTTTCTCACTAATCATTTAAAATATTTGGTTCTTTTCTATTTCTTTTCCTTTTTGTGTTTCCAGATCTATTCTCTTTATCCCTGCTCTATTTCAAGCAGTGTCCCTTTTTCTAGTTCTTCCAACATTAATTTTCATTTCTGTAATTATTTTTTATTTATGTATTTATTTCCAGAGCTCTGCAAATTCTCTTTTAAAAAAAAAATCACTTTTGGGTTTATAATTATCTCTTACTTCAGCCAGCACAGCTCTTCTTTGAATTATTGCTTAGAAAAGCCATTGTCATGCCTTTTAAAGCTGGAGAAATGTTTCTCCACAGTTGTTATCTATATCAGGGCATGAGTGTTTGGAAGGCTGGTCTGCCATTGGTCATAGTCCTCTCCTTCATTTTCCTTGCAGTATATTTGCTGTATGGCCCATGCAAACTCCTTTTGGATTATAATTTGTCTCTTTTATGAAATCACTGATTGTGTTATATGGACTGTGACACATGGTGAGCTATTTTTTTTAAAGGATGATATAGCAGAGAAGCTAGGGAAGAGAGCGGGGCCGCCCATCAGCTCGGCTCGCCCTCTGTCTTGTGATGTTTCCCAGATCTCTTCTTGACCAGCTGTGATGGTCAGGGGTCTAGCCTTTACTTCTCTTCAGCTCCTGGACCAGCCACAGTGCCCTTCGGCAAAGATGACATGTCTTTTTCCTTCCTAGTTCAACCCTGTGTCATCTCACAGAGCTCAGGGACATCCCAGAATCCACCTTCCCACTCAGACCTGGCTGTTTCCTAAGGCTAATGACTCGGAATGAACGCTGTTGGCCAAGCTGTGTGGAAGCCTGCCCCTGCTTCCAGCTCTTCTCGAGTCCAGCCCCAATATACTTATCAAGAATTGGGCCTGCTTTCAGGTTTTATGTATATTTTCTTTTCTAATTTTCAAAAGTTATTTTCATTGTTTTCAGTAGGTTTCAGAAAGAAGAGTGAGGCCAGATGTCTTGAATCTTCCTGTTCCAGACCTTGATGTGGCCAAGGAATGATTCTAAATCTATTTCTTTTAAAAATAATGTGACCTGGTGAAAGATGATGTCATGGAAACATGGGCCATGGCTGAATGTAAATGGAGTTTTAGACAATAACGTTTGGGAATCTTTAGTGCAATCCATGTCCACACCTGTACAGTACCAGAGGGCCCTAATGTGAGAGCAGCCACCTGCCAGTGTGAGCTGGGGTCTTTGTCACAAGACAGGTGACTTCAGAAAAAGTTCTTCACTGTTAAATGTTACTGAAAATGATGCCTCAGAAGAATAAGTGAGCCACTAGACATTTTAGTGTTTATAATTATGTGTATGTATTTTTAGGATTTCTAATATTAGGTTGAATTGTCTTAAATATTAATCTATATTTCCTATAGTTTTTAAATTGAAAAAACCAAAATTATCTATTGTTTTCCTTGCTTTATTCTTTTAAGATGTTCAGGATGCATGGGAGAACTTCTCTCCTGTGCACCTCCCGAGTGGCTGTCCAACATGTCATCATCAGGTTTCCACACTGCGCAGGTGGCCTCTGTGCAGGTCATCAGCTCAGTCCTACACTGCACACGTGCCCTCTGTGCGTGTCATCAGCTCAGTCCCGCACTGCACACGTGCCCTCTGTGC
>NW_003852577.1:918408-924069 GCF_000181295.1 Otolemur garnettii
TGCGTGTCATCAGCTCAGTCCCTCAGTGCACATGTGCCCTCTGTGTGTCTCATCACCTCAGTCCCACACTGCACATGTGCCCTGTGTATGTGTCATCACCTCAGTCCCTCAGTGCACACATACCCTGTGTACATGTCTAGCAGGTGGCACAGAAGTAAATGTATGACTCCTAGGTTAAAGTCACAGGTAACTTTACTGTCAATATTTGTGTCATTACTACAGCCCTGGCTGCATCCATATTTTTTTATATTCACCCTATGTCATTTTTGTTTTTTACTTTGAAATTCATTTGTTTCACTATCCCTTACAGACCTTTGAGTGTATGTTTGCTAGAATGGGGAAAAAAGAGAGAGAAATAGAGAAGTTGAATCTAGAAGCAAACCAACCCTAAGAAAGCATTTTTAAGACCTTTGGAGAAAGTGGAAAGTGTGTATTAGATGATAGTAAGGAATAATTATTAACTTTACAGGAGGGATAATGCTATTGTGAAGTTTTCTTAAATTTCTTACCTGTTATCAATACCTAGTTAACTATTTGTAAGTGAGATTTGTATGTGTCATGTCTGAGATTTGCTTTAAATTACTCTAGGGAAAAAAAGTAGTGGATAGGAATGTGGAGAGAAAAAAATAAAAATGATTTTTATTGTGGGAAAATGTGAAGATGATGTCACTTCTCATAATAACTGTGTACTTGAGAAAAGGCATGGGAATTCTGGACAGTCAGATGTATGGCCCCTTATCTGACCCTTGGAGATTTGGCTGAACTCTTAGCGTACGTCTGAATGGTCTGTTTGCATTTGAGAATGGATGTATTCGAGTCATGCAGTATTTAATAAAGTTAATAGCTGATTCTCAACTTCAGCTTTAGTGAGGAAAACAGGCAGGAAAGGGGTAGATATGTATTAAACACGTAATTTATTTCAGGCCCTGCACTCAGGGCCTTCCTTCAAATGCATTATCTAAGTTTTTCCATCAAGCTGGTTGGAGAAATGTTCCCTTTCTCCTCTTCATTTTGTTTCCTCCCTTCTTTCCTGAGTGATGGGCGGTAACTGGACCCAGGAGAATGTCTAGCTCCGCTTCTGCCCTGTTGGAAGCCATCATTGTCGGCCCTTGTGTCAATACTGTATTAACAGTTAACATCGACTTTCTCATCTCTGAGCCAAAACAGCATCAGGAGGCAGACAGCATGATGTCACACGGGACAAATGCTGCTTCCAAGCGTGAGTCTCTATCATCAGTTGTGGTTTCAGAGTCACATGAGAAACTTGGTTCAAAAGGACGGGTCACAGAATAGCATGGGGAGATTAGGGACGTGGGCTCTGGAGCCAAATGGCACAGATTTGAACCCCACCACACTGTCAGAAGTGACTTATCGTTTCTGTGGGTACCTCAGTTTCTCTGGGAATAACCATAGGTTGCCATGAATTTCAAACTTATTAATACACATAGTGTTTGGTATAATGAGAGGCACCAAGAAACATTCAGTAAGCACCAACATTGTTAATTATTATCAATGTCATCATTAAATTATTTTCTGGCAGTCAGTGAAACCTGGTTTCTTATACCCTCAATGAATCCCCAACAATAAATTAAGAAAAAATTATTTTCTGACTTACAGTTTTCTCTTCCTCTAAAATTACATAAGACAACATCTTGGAGACTGGTTTTGTTGCTTCTATAAGAATAAGTCCACTTCTCTAGGATACCATAAAGTAGCCTTGTTCTAATAAGAACGATGTGAGTCTGATATGCCACTTCTAGTTTTTAGCATTCATATCATGAGTTTGCAAAAAAGACAAAAAAAAAGGTGAAGTAAACTTTAATAATGTATTTTATTTAATCTAATATGTCCAAAATGCTGTCATTTCAACATGTATAAGGAAAAAAATACTAAAGGGCTGTTTTTGTTAAATTTTCAGATTAATATAAGAGTACATACAATTAGGTTCCACCGTGTGCATTTGTTAGGTGAAGTCCACATTGTAGCTGAGCCCCTCACCCCGGAGGTGCACCTTGTACCCTACATTGTGTCCGATAGGTGAGAGCTCACCACACCCACTTCCCTCACCCCATTCTTGAATTTAAATGTATTTTTCCCTTGAGTGGGCATGTAGTTGCTCCTCTACTAGTTTGATACTAATAAAGAGCTCTTTTGTACTCCTTTTATATAGTAAATTTTCAAAATGTGGTGTGTGTTTTATCTCGAAGTTGGACTGCAAGACATGGACTGTATGTATTTCAAGTACTGGGCATTGCACTTAGGGAACGCATGCCTGTATTTTATACAGGGTGTGACAAGCTTATGGGAGGAAGGACTCTGAGGCAGGCAGAGTCAGGTGGGACCACTAGCCATTTAGGGGGCCAGGATCCTAATGCCTACCCTGCTACAGCGCCCTCAAGGGTGGTGAGTGTCCCAAGCACCTGGTACAGCTATGTGTAAAGTGACACTAGACAAGTCAACCATATCTTTGAGCATTAGATTCCTCCAGAAAGTCAAAGAAGGGAGCTAAGAAGGTCCATAGACAGATACTTCAAACAATTTTCCCAGCTTTTAAATCTGTTCAGGGGCCCAAATGTGGTAGTAGGCCCCTGGGCCAATGAAAATTGTGTCTCCATCAGTATGCTGAAGCTGCCTGTGTTGGAGCAAGCAGAAAGTCTCAATATCCGCATTAATTAACTTTTTCTATCCTAGGCTCTGGGGATATAGGCATGAGTAAAATCTCCCTGTGGAGGAGTTCATGCCCTGGTGGCAGAGATGAGTAAGGAGTGCCTCGCTCAGTGGCCTGGCGCCCACACCACCACGTGGGAGGAAGAAGGAATGGCACAGTGGCCATGGGTGGTCAGCACACAGAGAAATCACTACCTGACAGCCTCCCTCCAGCATGGCTTATAACGAGTGGGAGTTCCAAGGTCACTCAAACCTTGGGGTAGGGGAGGACATTTTGGCAGGAGAAGCATGATGCAAGGCTCAGAGGACTGAGGGCCACTGCAGGGTTAGCACAGAATGATAGGGGTCTAATGGCTTGCTCTCTGGTTTTGGGGTACTCGGGCATAGGCAATGTTGAGTCCAGCTTCTCACTGAGTTGATGGCTGTTAGAACGTGTTTGTATACTGGGCACGGATAGCCGAGACTGGATGCACTGGAGCCAGTCTCTCACTCCTGTCCTTTCCCTCAAGGTCACTTCCCCAAGGAGGCTTTCTCAGGACCCTCAGGCAGCTGTGGCCACCCCTCCTTGAGGAGGATGGCACAGCTTATGCATCTATGCACAGTGTTCAGGTGGCGGGAACTCACTGATGGCACTGCATCCCGGCTGCAGGAAGTGTTTTGCACAAAGGAGAGATCCCATAAATATTTTCAATTGACTTCAGAAATTCAAAAACATTCACTGAGTACTGAATTCATAGGAACAGCCAACAAACACCCGTGATATATCATTCAGATTTTCACTTGAATCATCCATGGGTGGCTTATGTGCTGAACTGAACATCCTCACCTGAGAGCCAGGTTTCCAACTCTGAGCTGTTTTATGATGGCTGCACCTATTTTATTTGAGACAGTGTTTCATTCAGGGTAGAATGCAGTGGTGTCATCATAGCTCATAGCAACTTCAAACTCTTGGGTTCAAGTGACCCTCTTTCCTTGGCCTCCAGAACAAATGACAGGAGTCTGCCACCATACTCAGGTAGATTTTCTATTTTTTCAGGGTCTGGCTCTTGCTCAGGCAGGTCTCAGACTTGTGAGGTGAAGCGATCCACCTGCCTCCCCAGAGTGTTGGGATCGCTGCACTTGCCGGCTGTGCCTCTCTTCAACTTGCTGGATGATTCTGCAGCGTTTACTAAGGAATTCAGCATCTGTGGATATCATTCCAGTCTTCTTTATCCCTGTTTGATCTTTGTCTGGTGGACACACTGTCATCTGTCTGACATGGTACCCAGGTTTGTTTTGACTGAGAAGTGAGGTCCTATGTTTGAAAGTGCTTGGCAAAGGTGAGATGGTGCTGCTGCCCAGGGTCTGAGGCTGCCCCATGACATGCAAGGGCTTTTGGGCTTCCATTTGATGTGGATTTTTTTAGAAACTTATTTTAAATGGTTATCTCCAAGGTGCCACTATCTCCAGCACACTGTTCACAGAGTCACATGCCTAAGGATCAAAGTTATGTTCAATGGGTTGGACATACAACCCCACAGGGAGCTAACACTGCACCTTCTGTGCGCCTGACCCTGGCACATGAGCTTTGTAGTCATCACCTCCAATGTCCACAAAAGTCTGATACAGAGGAATTGACATCACTCCTTCACATGTGACACAGTGAGCCCTGGAAAGGCACAGCCAAGAAACGGTGCAGCTAGGATATAAGTGAAGGTCTGAATTACTCCAGGGCTGCTTTGTTTTGATAGTACAGAAGCCTGTAGAAAATTCACTATCATCATCTGTAAAATAGATTGAATACCTAATAACCTTCCTTCCTACCTAACAGGAAGGCAGCAAGTGTCAAGCTAAAGAAAAGTAGCTGTCTTAGCAATAAGAGAATTCATGCTGTGGTGACAATACTAACAGCAATGACAGTTATCTAATGCTTCATCCTTCCCACAGTATATCTGCATATACCCTCTGCAGATAAGATGATGATTTTCAATCCACAAAACAATATCCTATGGTTATAGCCATTGGAATCCTTATATACATTTATGGAGGGAAGGAAAATCCCCTCCTGGACCTTCCTAGGAAGCCCCACAATGTGAAGGTTAAGAACACAAGCTCTGGGATCAGACTCTGCCCTTACTGAGGGACCTCTGGGCAGTCGCCTAACCTCTCTGTGCCTTTGTAGTAAGTCAGTATAGAACACCCTCATAGGCCAGTTCCCAGTGAAACGAGATAACACATGGATGGGGCACACAGGAAGCGCTCAGTAGATGTCAGCACAGGTTGTAGAACACTAAACGGCACTTCTGGGCTCTGCTGGAGGTGAGAGCTCTCCCTTCATCCCAGTTCCCTCCTCCTCCTCTCTCCTCCCAAACTCCAGCAGCAGTTTACAGAGCTTGTCTTCTGTCCCTCTTCATTTTGGTGGTAAGGAGCAGCCAACAAACAGATCATTTTCAAAGCAATGATTACATGAAAGAGTTGGCTGCTTTCAAATGCTAACCAGGTTGAGTTGTTCACCATCTCTATATCCTTTTTTTATTATTATTTTTTATTGAATCATAGCCGTGTACATTAATACTCTCATGGGGTACAGTGTGTTGTTTCTATATACATTTTGAAATTCTTTCATCCAATTGGCCAGCATAGCCTTCGTGTCATTTTCTTAGTTGTTGTGTTAAGACATTCATATTCTACATTTAGAAAGATTCACACGTACCCTTATAGGATAAATCATAGCCATGATCCCACCAATCACCCTCCCTCCACCCATCCCCTCCCCTCCCTTCCCCTCCCTCTCCCCTCTCCCCGTATTCTTGGGGCCAAAATTGGGTTATAGTTTTCCTATGGTAGCTATAAATTAGTTTCATAGTAGGGCTGAGTACATTGGATACCTTTTCTTCCATTCTTGAGATACTTTGCTAAGAAGAATATTTTCCAGCTCCATTCATGTAAACATGAAGTAGGTAAAGTCTCCATCTTTCTTTATGACTGCATAGTATTCCATGGTGTACATGTACC
>NW_003852577.1:926147-930926 GCF_000181295.1 Otolemur garnettii
TTCTTTTTAGGGAGATTTTGTATAGCTGATGCTATTTCAGAACTTGATATAGGCCTGCTCAACATTTCCACTTCATTCTGACTTAGTCTTGGAAGGTGGCATGCTTCCAAGTATTGGTCAATTTCCTTCAGATTGTCATATTTGTCAGATTGTCAGATTGTCAGATTGTCAAAAAGCCTGGAAATAAAGTTTCTTACAGTATTCATGAAGGATTTTTTGAATTTCTGAGGGGACTTCTGTTGTTATTTCGTCTTTACCATTTATGATTGATGAAATTAGAGATTTTACTCTTTTTTTCTTGGTTAGGTTGGGCAAAGTTTTATCTATTTTATTGACCTTTTCAAAAAACCAACTTTTTGATTTATTAATTTGTTGTATAATCCTTTTGTTTTCAATTTCATTTAATTTCTGCTCTAATTTTGGCTATTTCTTTTCTTCTGCTGGGTTTTGGATTGGCGTGTTCTTCCTTTCCCAGTTGCTTGAGGTGTCCCATTAAGTTGTTAACTTCCTCTCTTTCCATTTTCTTGAGGAAGGCTTGCAGTGCTATAAATTTCCCTCTTAGGACTGCCTTTGCAGTATCCCACAGGTTTTGATAACTCATATCTTCATCATCGTTTTGTTCCAAGAATTTGGTAATTTCCTTCTTGATCTCATCTCTGACCCACCTATCATTGAGCATAAGGTTATTTAGCTTCCACGTTTTCGTATGGGTCTGCAGGTTTCTGTTGTTACTGAGTTCAACTTTTATTCCATGGTGGTCTGAGGAGATATAAGGAATAATTTCTATTCTTTTAAATTTACTGAGATTAGACTTGTGACCCAAGATGTGGTCAATTTTGGAGTATGTTCCATGGGCTGATGAGAAAAATGTATATTTAGCTTTATTAGGATGAAATGTTCTATAGATGTCTGTTAAATCCAAATGCTGAATGGTTAATTTTAAATCCAAAATTTCTTTGCTAAGCTTCTTGTTGGAGGATCTATCCAACACTGTCAAAGGAGTATTAAAATCTCCAACTATGATGGAGCTGGGAGTAATCAAGTTGCTCATGCCTGTTAGAGTGTCTCTTATAAATTGAGGTGCATTCTGGTTGGGTGCATAAATATTGATAATTGAAATCTCATTGTATTGAGTATTTCCTTAACAAATATAAAGTGATCATCCTTATCCTTGCTCACTTTTGTTGGTTTAAAGCCTATTGTATCTGCGAATAACATTGCTATACCTGCTTTTTTCTGCTTTCCATTTGCCTGGAATATAGATCACCATCCCATCACCCTGAGTGTATATCTGTCTTTTAAAGTAAGATAAGATTTTTGTATGCAGCAGATATCTGGCCTGAGTTTTTGTATCCAGTCAGCCAGTCTGTGCCTCTTTAGAGGGCAATTTAAGCTATTCACATTGATTGAGAATATTGATAAGCCTGGTATAATTTTGGGTATCAAATTTTCCAAAAGACCGGTGGACATCTTTAATCCTTTCACCACTGTGGAAATTGGAATTTTATCAAAATTTTCTGAGTGAGTTTATTTATGAGGTGGAGGACTGTGCTGATCATTATGGAGGATAGGTCTGAGAATATCCTGGAGGGCTGGTTTAGTTATGGCAAATTTCTTCAACATGTGAATGTCATTAAAGTATTTAATTTCTCTGTCATAAATGAAACTCAGTTTAGCTGGATACAGGATTCTGGGTTGAAAGTTATTTCATTTTAGGAGATCGAAAGTCAATGACCACCCTCTTCTAGCCTGAAAGGTTTCAGTAAAGAGATCTGCAGTCATTCTAATATTCTTCCCCTTGTATGTTAAGGTTTTCTTATGTCTAGCTGCTTTCAGGATTTTCTCTTTCATATTAACTTTAAGGAAGTTGATTATGATGTGTCTGGGGATGTGTTGTTCAGGTTGAGTCCCGCTGGGGTTCTGAAACTATCTGCTATCTGAATTTCAGAATCTCTTGGCATGTCATAATTTCATGAGGAAGAGCCTCTGTGTTTTGTGAAGCAACTTTGTTGCCTTCAGGGATTCCTATAAGGTGAATATTAGTTTTCTTCTAATTATCCCAGAGCTCTCTGAGTGACTGATCCATTTTTGCTCTCCATTTCTCTTCATCTTTGAGTGTTTGGTCATGTTCAAAAGCTTTGTCTTTAGTGTCAGAGATCCTTTCTTCTGCCTGGTCCGTTCTGTTACCAAGGGATTCTACCATATTTTTCAGATCTTTGAGGGCTGCAACCTCTTGCTTCAGTATGTCAGAATCTTTGGTCATTTTATCTTTGAAATCATTAAATTATTGAGACAGCTTTTGAATAATTTGAAATTCTAATTCCCTCCTTTCCTCCATTCTGTTGATCTTACTTGCTATCCAGATTCTGAACTTGATTTCTGATGTCTCAACCATCTGTTTATGGATGGGATCTTCAATTGCTTCTGCCCCATCCTTCCTTGGGGGAGTTGATCTACTCTGGTTATTCTGGTTACCAGAGTTACCAGAGTTTTTCTGCTGATTCTGCCCCCTGCTGAATTTGTACCATTTGAAGAACCGTCCCTAAACCATTCTACCAGTAGCTGCCATGGGAGATGATACTGGCTTTCTCTGGTTGTCCAGAGAGACAAGGCATGTCTGCCCGGAAAAGCCTTATTGTTCCTGCTGCTACAGCTGCTTCTCTTTGCCTTGGGGTATCACTGCTCCAGTGTGGTTCCCTCTTAACTGACTGTCCTCTCACAGATCTTGAGCCAGCAGGCCTGGAGTGCCTGAACGTGTGGCTCAATCAATCCTCAGTTTGCACTGCCAGGGAGCCCCTGGGAAGTGGGGACAGCAACTGGCAGGCAGCCACATGAGGGACACACTAGCTGGGTGGATCAGTCCTCAGTGAGGGCCACAAGGGAGCTCCTGGGGAGCAGGGACAACAACCAACAGGCAGCCACATGGGGGAGGTGCTGGCTGGCTGGATTAGTCCTTTATGTGGGCCGCTGGGGAGCCCCCAGGGAACAGGGACAGAAACTGGCAGGCAGCCACACAGGGGACATGCTGGCTGGGTGGATCAGTCCATGCAGGGAACGCCTGGCTCAAGCAGTTCTCCAGATGCAGGGCTGGGATGGGGGCTTGGTCCCGCAGGGGCAGGGGGAACGTTGCTCTTGGGTCTCCTCTCACTGTCTCTGCAGGGGGGAAGGGTGGACTAGAAATTAAAAATGGCAGTGAGAATGTTAGTTCCACTTTTGTGCCTGGGAGAGGGTGTATGGAGTCTCAGCAGGGTCCCTCCAGGGGAGTAGACCCCACTGTCTGTAGCTCTCACCCATGGAGTGAGATAATAGATCACCTGTAGGAGATTTACAGGAGTAAATGAAGAGAAAACAAAGGAAAAGCACAACTTTCTTGGGGAAGGGGATGGACACTTTTCCTTTGGGATGTATTATGTACCTGTAGATTGCTTTCTAGGAGTCACACCTTGCCTCAGCAGAGGTGTCCTGCAGATATCACTCTTCTCTCTCGGCTGGGCTCGTAATCTTCAACTCTGTTGGGTATTTTCTGGACTTTATCCTTCCCTCTGGACAGGAGCTTCTTTTGGAGGCTGGTACCTATCGACCATCTTGCCCCTCCCCTCTATATCCTTAAAAAGTGATACATTCTCAGGTATTTCTTTGCTGGAGAGCAAAATGCACATTACCATTTGCCTCTATCAATCACTTTGCCACTGAGCTAATGAGACCTTCAACCTAGGGACTGAGTGGTGACTTCCTCTGCGTGAGTGTATCCAGCCAAGTCTCCTATGACTTTACTGAGAACACACATGTTTACTAATCTGGAAAGGGATTTGGGCTCCATCTTTAAGGAATTATTATCTATGAGGGACTAAACTAAGGGTAGAACAAGGGGATGAGGAAGGCAGAGATGAGCATTGTAAAATGCAAAGCAAACTTGTTGAGAGAATATCCAGTAGGTCTTCAATGTTGAATCTCATGAAATACAAGACTCACCCTCCTGATTAAGTGAGATTAAAGCTTTTGCCCTTTAATCAACATTCCCTCCCTCCTCCAGCAAGAATACAGGGCCAAAGATGAGCATGAAGTCTGAGGTACACAGCCCCCATTCTAAACCTCATCATGAGTATCTAAAACTCGTTGTGCAAAAAATGTCAACACTTTACTGAAATCTTTCAATGAGCACAGAAATACAACTGGCCCAGAACTGTTTGGAGGGAGAAGTGGAGGTAAGCCAGTTGCTCTGCCTGAGAAAAGTGGGAGAAGTGGTGAGGAGTGCAGCAGTGGGCAGAGGAGAAGCCTTTGGAGAGAGAGCATGCAAAGAGGAAAATTGACAAGAGAAATACAGAGCCAAGATGCTGTACACAGCAGGAATGCCAGTCATCGCTGCTGTGTAAACCTCCCTGTTCCCCAAACACTCAGAAAAGTCTGGCATAAATAAGCTTTGTGTGGGTTTGTTGTTGCTTTTGTTGCTGTTTTTTTAGGAAATCATGAAAAAGGGCTACATTCCATGGTGGAGCCAATAGTCAAGTCAAAGAAAAAGCAATGGCCTTGGACAGAGCACAGGAAATGGAACAGAGCCTGAAAGCTGAAGCCAAAAATGAGGGTAGAGGACCCTGCACATCTGGATAAGTCACAATGCAGATGTCAGACTTCATGAGGTTTACAACGGGGAATGTGTACCTCAGATGTCATGAGGTTTAGGATGGCGACTGTGTACCTCGACTTCATGAGGTCTAGAATGGGGACTGTGTACCTCAGACTTCATGAGGTCTAGAATGGGGACTGTGTACCTCAGACTTC
>NW_003852577.1:944503-968149 GCF_000181295.1 Otolemur garnettii
AACAACCTGCCCACCGAACATGTCACTGAAGCTCTGACATTTCCCACACAACATTTGTAGGTAATGTTCATCCGTCCTTGTCCCTCTTCCCTAGTGGGCACCAAAATCAGCTCATGCTTTACCAAATAGAGAAGAAAACCTAAGGAGAGAGTATTTAAATAAATTATCAAACAATTCCAGCATAGATAAACCAAGATACAAAAGAAGAAAAAAAAGTGTCATCAAATCTAATCGAAGAAAAGCTAAGAAAGACACATATAAAGGAGAACAAGAAGGTTTTTAAAGCAACTTAAGAAAATTGAAGAGCTGCCAACAAAGTCCCTGAGGAATTATTCCAGTTAGATGAGAGTTCTTCATGGAGAAAGGTTAAAAGGCTAGTTTTTAGTTTTTGTTAAAGCCTGTCCCAGACTGACTTTCACAGCTGCTGGCAAAGCTCTGATGTCTGCTGGAAGTTAACTCACCAGAGCTCACCTGCTGCGGTGGGACATTTAGCAACAAGGAATAAGGCAAGCTGGAGGAAGCCTAAAACAGCAAAGGTGTGGAAAACCTCAGGTCTTGGGCCGTGGACTGAGCATGTGATGTGACGATAACAGATTATTACTACCTTGTGCTGCCATAATGAATATATGAGAAATCTGAGCCCTTAAAAGTGGAAAAGTCTATATAATTTCCAAGTCTTCCTTTAATTAGATTATTATAACTAGTTAAAGTTATTTTCCATATGGTAATCCTACTAATAAAAAAAATCTGGAAAAGTTGTCTTGGGTTTCCTTGCACGTTACACGGCTTATATTTTATGGCTGTGAGGTCATAGCTATGAAATATCCCCCTTTGACAACTTGACTATGATATATGCTGTTACATTTCAGTAGCTCAGGGAGATTTTTCAGCTGGATGAAAAGTTCATTCTGTCTCCTCACTGCTGATATCATCTGCATTTCCTTTCACCCACAAAACTCAAAACACCAGAGAGCTGGAGATACCATTTGGGAAAGTTGTGAAATGGTAGAGAGTGATAAGAAAGTAAGAGGAGTGAAGAACAGAGGCGTTTTAATGTACCAGTGCTCACTTGGCACTTGTAACCTCCCTATTTACACTGTCTCCTGCCTAACCCTGTTTAGGCTTTTCCTCCTATTCTGAGAAGACTTCAGAATCCTGCCAATTAAAACATTTGCTTTGCACGAGGCCCTTTGCTCTGTTTAAAACTTGAGTTCACCTTCTTAGCCACCTTTTTCCTCCTGTAGACCTTCTCTGATATTGTGCAGAACTGTGAGAAATTTTTTAAGTTCAAAAATGCTTCAGTGGGAATGGAGGAAGTGAATTCGGACCTTGACTCTCTCTTCTAAGGTTTAAAAATCTTCCAATTGTACCTACAAATCAGTAGGAAATAATTTTACCTGAAAGCACATCATTTTTCTCCTGTGGTTATATTTAAACATGGTGTCACTTTTATGAAAGTGCCCCAATATAAATTTTGGGGTATGATTACTCTGGTTAGCTCTTATGTTCATTCTTTCCTAGCAGGTTGGGGAAAGATTACTTGAAAGCAAATGATGGAAACATAAGAACGTATCTAGTTTCCAGAGCTGGCACTGGACTTGGGCGGAACAGATGCGGCCAAAATCTTTCCACCACTAGAAGCACTCTTTGGAATTACAACACCATCTCACCAGAGGCCTCATTAAAAACACACACATTCTGCATGGGACAGGTAATAGATGAACACCTGGGATTAGTCTGGGAGTAAATGAGGGTGGGAGTGAAGGCAGAGGAGAGGTGTAAAACGTCAGAATGCAGGACAAGCCTTCTGAGAGTGCACCAGAAAGGATGTCTGTCTAGAGATACACACAGCCAGGGTGCAAAACAAGACTGTATTCTGCTTGCTACAAGAGCAGCAGGAGTGTGCATGAGGAAGCAGGGGAGAGGCCGCCTTGGACAAAAGCTTCCCTCAAATTTCCCCCTGGACAGCCTCTGTTCACCAAAGTGCTGGAAACATTGACTTCTTTCAACAAAAACAACTACATTCACATTTTCTTAGAAAAATGTGTGTAGTTTCTTTACTTTTTGAGCCAGAATATTGTTTAAACGACAGGATGGAATGTACTTTCACCCCTTTTCCTATTCTATATGTTTCTACCTCTTGGGAGCCAGATGCTAAATTGTTTCCAGCCAGTTAATCACGGTTGTGGTCTTGAAGCTCCCAGGGGACCTCAAGAAGGAAATCTGCCTTTTCTTCCAAGGCTCTGTTCCATGTGTTGGCTGCTGGGTGGGTTCAGGTTAGTTAAAGCATGGATGTAAATTAGCCCCCTGTACAACTCAGGCAAGAAAGCCCATGAAGTTATGACTCACCCCCTGCACATCTGGTGTACCCACTGGTGTTTGTGTAAAGGCCTGAAATGTGTGGTCAGGTGGCGGCACTGCAAAGGGCAGGCTGAGTCAGGTGACAAGATAGTTCCCCAAGAGGCCATTCCATGTGGGGCCATCAACTTATTTTCTGTTTATTTGGTAACTGTTGGGGCCACACCCCAGAGCTGCAGAAGCCACACTGAGTCATCTGAGAGTGCTGCCTGGAAGGGGCCGCTGCCTCGGGATAAGGCAGGAGCAAAGTGAGCACCTAAAACATCTTATCTTAAGCTAGTTAGCATGTGATAATAATACCTACCATTTACTGATGGCCCCTGGTGCCATGTAACTCAAGAACACTACTGCTGGCCATCCCAGCCACCTTGTCAGGGCTCAAACTCAGATAAGTTAAGTTACTTGCTCAAGGTCACATAGCAAGTGACAGAGCCAGGTTTGGGCACCAACTCATTGGCTGGGTGTGGTGGCCCACACCTGTAATCCCAGCACTCTGGGAGCCCAAGATGGATTCATTGCCTAAGCTCAGGAGTTGAAGACCAGCCTGAGCAAGAGTGAGACCTTGTCTAAAAATAGCCAGGCATTATGGTAGGCACCTGTAGTCCCAGCTACTCGGGAGGCTGAGGCAGGAGGATCACTTGAACCCAGGAGTTTGAGTTTGCTGTGAGCTATGATAATTCAATGGTACTCTAGCCTGGGTAACACAGAGAGACTATCTCAATAAAAGAAAAAAAAATCAACCCAGTGATTTTGACCTATTTGTCCCAAGTGAGACCATCAGAACAGGTGCCATTGTCACAGGAGCTCAGAGGAAGCAGACAAGTCCCCATGCTGGCAGAACTGGGGAAGACACTATGCTTCTCAGCTGTCTTGAAAGACTACCAAGTTTTAGATCTGAGATGAGAGGGAGGGCTGGTGGGCAGTGGCAGCCCTGGGAAGAGGAGGAGGTGGGGAGAAAAGGCAGCCGTGAGGAGAGCCCAGGTCAGGCCCTGAGCAAGAGGAAGTTTTCCGAGGGTCCAGGAGGCAGAATGATATAGAAACTATAGCAGTAGGAGAGGCAAGTTGTGGGAGCCATGGGCAACAGACCAGGATTTGAGAACACATAAAAATCAGTGAGAATTCTTTGACTATTTTGGAGAAGGGCAAGGGACCCAGTTGAAGCCCAGCAGATGATGGAAGGTAAGGCACTGGTCTCTTCAAGTGAAGCCAGTGGGCATTGGTGGGGCTTGGGACAAGGGGACAGCTGTGAAGGTACCAAGGACGTTGGATCTGCTGGACCAAGAGTCAATGTGAGGTGCAAGGAGGGGACAAAAGTCTCACAGTCTTTGTACCTGTGTAACAGACTCTGAGCTCACCTCTGAATTGGCCACTCTCTAACGCAGCAGTTTTCAGACTGCGTGAGCTGCGGGCAATTTAACTGGGTCCAAAGACCCTATTTAATCTCCATATTCTTGCTTACTACAAAAAGTAAAGAATGAGGTTACTTTTATGAGACTTAATGAAAAGACATAGAACTCTAAAAATAACTCATGCTGAAAGCAAAAAGAAAAAAACCCTTTAAAACTAGACATCGTGAAATCATTAAAAATATATACCCATGCCAACACAGGACCACTTGGAGATGCCTGGGATCACCAGTGGCCACACCCCCACGGGGAAGGCCCCATATTATTTATGCCCAGGGGAGGGGAGGCTGGTTGCAGGTGATGCAGATTCACTCTGTAATTCTGACTAAGCACCATCACGTGTCATGTGCCATGCCAAACACAAGAGAAAGCCTGCCTGGCCAATTTTCTCTCACCCCCACCGGCTCACCAGTCCCCTCTCTGATGCCTATATAGCTCATCTCACCCCAAAGGATCTTTCACATAGACAGAATTCTGACCCCCACTTTATTCAAGCCAGGAATTCAGAGACATACTCTACCACTCCCTGCCCTGCATCGGCCGGCGGATTCCCAGACCTTGGCTCTTGCCTGTGTTCCTCTGCGTTGGTAAGGGATGCGCCTGTTTTAGGAGTTCTGGGTTCCTATCTTATGCTATCACAGCCTCTCCACTGCCTGCACCAGCTCTGGGCAGGGCCACAAGCCTAGCGGAGACCTCACCCTCAGCAGTGTTTGCAGCCTTGCCCTGATTTAATCTGCAACCCAATTTGCTGCTTAGTCTCCCCAGCCCTTATCAGCGTTTTTCATTTCAATGTGCCTTTTTGGGCTGCATGTTGTGTTTTCCATTATGTTATCCCAGGTGAGTTACCCTTCCGTTGTTCAGGGTCAAACCTGCAGTTGTTATTTCCCGCTCATACAGCTAGTCCCTTCCCCCTCTGTCCCTCTGGGACAGTTTCTCAATTGTCACTGGTGTTCCCAGATCCTATCTCTATCAGGTTTCATCTGTGAATTTAATTATGAAGCTTTGCCCCATTTGGCTTATTTCACCCGTGGTCCAAATGTTTCTTATGCATCCATTCTCCACAAAGCACCCTGGGCCCCAAAGATATGCTAGACATGACCTTCTGTAGATACAAGAAAATGAAAATTAGGGGTCCCAAAAGGGACTAAGTGAGCCTAACTTCCTTCATATTGTTGAGTCCCTTCACCTGTGAACAGGAGACCTTCTGAGACCCTGGGCACTAACAGATTTCCATGGCTCAGAGGACTGTCTTAAAGAAACAGGTGTTAAAGCACAAAGAGAAAAGCCGATGCCCGGAAGGCTGCCTGGGGCAAGCCTGGGAGGCAGTCACTGTGTCACGCCTCCCTGCCCTGCTCACCAGAGGCTGTGCCTAAGTCCAGTGTTTTAGTCTTCCTCCAGCACATGGCCTGTCCTATGTCTTCGACAAAAGAGGGCACCCCCAATGCATCTTTGGAGAGGACAAGGCACCCCTTGATATCACAAAACATAAAGAGGCAGCATATATCACTCAGCCACAGGGGTAGCCCTTATGTCACTTCTACTGTCTGTGAAGACCTTTCAGACCCTTCAATCAGACCTTTCCATCATATATCAGACAAATGCAACGCCCTCCCCACAGCTTGGCTCATGGCACGCCCACTTGGGTAGCTGACTGCCCTGGGCGCAGAAACCAGGAGCAGAAACCACAAGCCTGTCAGTTATCTTTGCTTCCCTCACTCTGCATTACCTAGAACAGTGAGTTTATCAAACTCCCCAAACAAATAAACATGAGGAAATACAAACTATTTTTTCAGATATAGTTCATGTCTCACCAACCAATTACCTTTAATTAGCTTGGTTTTCAATCTGTTCTTCGTGAACACAATGCTTCCTCTTGTTTGGAAGATTCTTATCCCCAACATAAAATGCTAACAGTGGAGCTGTTCTTGTTCACATAAAATGGGAGCACATGGGGCCTGGGCATGGTGACTCACACCTGAAGTCCCAGCACTTTGAGAAGCTGAAGCAGGAGGATCGCTTGAGGCCAGTAGTTTAAGACAAGCCTAGGCAACATAGAAAGACTCCTCATCTCTGAAAAATTATTTTGAAAATTAGCAGGGCATGGTAGCACATGCCTATAGGCACAGCTACTTGGGAGGCTGAGGCAGGAGGATCTCTTGAGCCCAGAAGTCAAAGCTGCAGTGAGCTATGATTAATTACTCTACTGCAGGGGTCCTCAAACTTTTTAAACAGGAGGCCAGTTCACTGTCCCTCAGACCGTTGGAGGGCTGGACTGCAGGCCCCGGGATGAGTGGGCTGCTAAGCAGGACAGGCAGTGGCGGTGGCGGCAAAAACACCCGGTGGGCCGGATAAATGTCCTAGGCAGGCCGCATGTGGCCCACTGGCCGTAGTTTGAGGATGTCTGCTCTGCTGTATTCCAGCCTGAGCAACAGAATAAACTCTGTCTCTAAAAAAAATAAATAAATAAAAGCAGTAGGGAACCTCCAAATCCACCCATGTGCCCCCTTCACAAAACTAAAATACTTGACTTACAACATCTTCACTGATTTTAAGGCCTCAGCCAAACCCTTTCTCCTCCACGGCACCTTTTCTCTGGTCACCCCTACTCTGAGGCCCTGCCCTGTGAGGTCCCTGTGTGTCCCGTTGATCACTCTTTTTCCATATACTGAGCGTGTACCGGGCAACAGTCCCCTTCACCAGGGCCTGCTGAAGGCCAGGTCTAGTGACATGCAGTATGCACACATCATGCCATCTCATCTTCAGGGCAATCCTGTGATGAGAAAATAGGAGTTTAGAGAGGGTAAGCAGTGTGGTGATGCCAGACAGCTAGCTATTAGCCAGCAGTGCTAGGATTTAAACTCAAAGTTAATAATTCACTATGTCCATTTTTTGATGTACCAATATCTTATCACAACTAGATTGTGACCTGAAATTGTAGGAATTATGTCCCTACTTCTTTCCCTCTCTGCTCCATCAAAATGAGGTTTTGCCTTTAAGAAAAGTGTAATGAATAATTTTTCATATTAATGAACTCCCTGAAGTGTACTGTATCACTCTCCCTCCTCCTCTCCTCTCCCAGCTCCCAGCTAGAGACTGTCCCTCTCTGTATGGGCTGTGGCTGCACCCTCTTTCTTCCTAAAGAAAGTTGGATTTGTGAGGCCTGTGAAGAAAAGCTTCACTGCTGCAAATATGAAGTACTTCCTCCAAAGTCTGGACATGAAACAGGAGTTTCACAGGAGGGAAAAAACAACAGTGACCTCCTCCAGTGCTGAGGGGAGACTCAAGACGGGAAGACAGAGGTAAAGTCAGAGCAGTTCTGGGGACAGGGCGGAAAGAGAAGCTATTTAGAGTGCTACCCCCAATTTAACTTCTGAACTAAATTTTAAAAACAGCCAAGTAGTAAAAAAAAAAAAAAAAAAATGCCTTGCTCTCTGTTAACTCTGGCCTCTCTGCCTGTTCAGGAATATCACAGAGTAAGGCTACACTTTGTGGGAAGTGGCCCTTGGTGGACACCCAGTGGCCCAGGTTGGGTGATTGATTGGGCAAAGCCCCAAGGACACCGCCTTCCTGCCACAGCCCGCACCTGGCACCTGCAACGCAAGTAAACAGAGGGGGTAGTCTCTGGGGCCTCACCTGACACCCCACCCCACCCCAACCCCCGCCGCCAGCTTTCTGGTCTCTGGCCTCACCCTTCAGGACCTCTTATTTGAAAATTAGGGACAGGCTTAAAGTGAAAGAGAAGGGAACTACCTTAGCCCAAGTGTAGTCATGTGGAATTACACGATAAGCAGGCAATAAACAGCCAAAATACAGCAGACAGCCCCGCACACTAATTTTGGCATCTGTTCTTTCTCATGAAACTCTACTCCAGTTTTGCGTCCTGACTACAGTACATGTAATTACATTGCTAGCATGTCGATGGGTTGCCACGCTTGCATATTATGTTCTGATTTGAATAAAGTTAATTCAGTGATTTTAACAGAAGTCTTACTTATCTTAAAGTCGTTATTTCAAATATCTGTCTTTAGAAATATAGTAGTCTTCAATGCCTAATATATTTATAGTACATTGTGGGTATCAATCAGGTTGTCTCATTAATGACTTTTTCACAAGGCACATGAGCCACATTTTTAGAACATAAACCCATGCACACATGCACACTTGCACACATGCACCCACACAAAGCACAGTGAGCTCTGAGACAGCCGAGCACGGGCGGAGGACAGGCTGGGCATGGGGACCTGCACTCAGCTGTGCTTTTTGATGGACACAAAAAGTATTTGTTTCCCCCACAAATAATATATTCCATGATTTTATTGTACACAGAAAATTGATGTTGTTATACGTATATAGAAAAGTTTAAAACAAAATTCTAAGTTTAAGTGCTAAATTAAACATGTTCAGTGTTTCCTATTGATTTTCTGATTCCGCAAAGATTTGAGTCATATGTGCTGTTCATCCTGCTGCATCCTTTTCTTCCTTCTTTTCCTTTAAAAATATCAGAATTATTTATGCAAATTACAGAATAAAAACATACAGTTCAAAGGGAACTTGTTTGTGGAGAGGGAGAATAAATAAATAAAGGAGTGTACAAATAAAAAGAACAAATAAATAGCAAGAGCCACTGCTAGTAAAGTCAAAATACAAAAAACAGACTAGAAGAGACATTGCAAATTAAATCATAGAGGGATAATTTCTTTTATATGTAAAGAACTCCAATAAAACATTAAGAAAAACGCTTAACATTCATTCCAACGCAAAAGATGAGCAATATAGGTTAACAAACAGGTCACAGAAAAGGAACGAGATGTGGCCATTAAGACAGCAAAAAGATTCTCACTCTCACTCACATGGAACAGGCGTTGGGGGGAAGATGGGAAACAGGCTGCTAGGGGTGAAAACGTCCCCTCTATGGAGAACGTCAGCCAGATACGTCAGAATTACAGACGTCGTCATCCTGTGACCCAGCGATCCCAATTCTAGGTGTTTATCCTGTGTCTATTATTTTACATGTATGAAATGGCATGTGTACAAAGTTATTCACTACAATACTGTAATAGCCAAAAGTATTTTAAAATCATAAAAGGTCAATAGGGTTCTAGCGAAATGAATTATGGTACAGGCTCACAATTTTTTATCTAAACCCTGGGGTTTGATGTGGTTTTAATGTCAAAACTTTTATTTTTTAATTTGCAAGCAAATACTGTGCTATGTGCCATGTATCAGGTAACACCCCAAAAGGGTCCAGGATAACACTCAGTAATCAAATCCATTAATATTTCTACAGAGAAACTGAATATTCATACTAAATGGGAGAAATACAGATTATAAATCTACCTATATCAGTCCAAGACAAATTTTTCTACCAAATAAGTTTGCTACAAACTCAGGAAAACTTTTTGGATTATTGAGGTTTTTTTTGATAAATTTAGGAATTGCAGATAGGCGTTTGTAGGCATGTACACCCATACAATAGAATGCCATATAGCTACAGATAAATGAAAATAGAGTTTCTACACTGTAAAATCATCTACATGTACTACTAAGTTAAATTTTTTTAAGAGGACATAACCATTTGTGTACAAAAGGAGAAAAAACATAGTCGTGTGCCACATAGTGACATTTTGGTCAATGAAGACTGCATATGTGATAGTCGTCCCATGAGATGATACTAGAGCTGATACCTTCTGTCATCCAGTGACACCACAAGGTGTGGGCAGCGCATGACTCACAGGCTGTGCTGGCACTGGTGTGAGTGACCTCAGCACACTGCCAGTGGTATAAAGTACAACATGCACATCACGTATGGTGTATGACACGATAATGAGGACTATGTTACTATGCACTATACATTTTCATCACCATGTTAGGATGCATTCCTTCTACTTATAAAAAAAAGTTAGTGCAATACAGCCTCAGCAGGTCTCTCAGGAGGCATCCCGGAGCAGGCATTGTCATCCCAGGAGGTGAGAGCTCTACGCCTGTCGTCCCTGAAGACCATCTGGGGCAAGATATGGAGGTGGAAGACAGTGACACCGAGGATCCTGGCCCTGTGTGGGCCTGGGCTAATGTGCATGTTTGTGTCTTAGTTCTTAACAAACATTCAAAAATTTTAAAAAGTAACAAAACATTTTTTAAACAGGAAAAAAGCTTACAGAATAAGAATATGAAGAAAATATTTCATACAATGTATTTGTGTTTCAAAGTACAAGAGTCAAAATGCTTTAAAAAATTTATAAATAAAAAGTTACATTAAGCTAAGTTTAATTTATAATTGAAAAAAAAACATTTTTTATAGATTTAGTGTGGCCTAAGTGTTCAGTGTTTCTAAAGTCTACAGGAGTGCACAGCAGTGCCCTAGGCCTTCACCATCCCCCACCACTCACTCAGTCCCCAACCTGAGAAACTTCTGGTCCCACAAGCTCCACTCACAGTACATACCCTACACAAGTGTGCCATGCTTAATCTTTTATACTGTATGTTTACTGTATCTTCTCTATGTTTAGATGTATAAATACCCACCCTTGCATCACAGCTGCCCACACTATTCCACAGGTGGGTGGCTTGGAAGCCACAGGCCACACCACGCAGCCCAGTGCACAGTAGGCCTCCCCATCTGTCTGTGTTAAGAACTTCACAATGTCTGCAAAAATGACAAAATCACCCAATGACACATTTTTCAGAACATATGTCCATCCTTAGGCAACACGTGGTCAAACCTGTTTGTTTAGGAGGGCTGAACAAGGCAGCAAAGACTGCAATTGTTACTTCTGGAGAGAGGAAGTGGGAGTGACTGTGAGAGGGAGGGAGACTGCTCTAGGTGCTTACCAGGCCACCCTGTGAATAATCACCAATTCAGAGTAAATGAATCACATTTACACTTTCATAATAGCATCAAGCAAAGTATGGGGGGATTACCAGTGAATGAGTAAGCTTTCTCCTCACAGGAACATTCTGAGAACCCCCATGGCAGCCCGGTCAGGTACCAACTGTGGGCCAACGCACCAGATCACAGGTGGTCCGGCAAGGTAGGCATTAATGTGCCCGTTTTGCAGATAAGAAAGCCATGGCGCAAACAGAACCACACAGCAGTATGTGGTGCAGCTGGTCTTCACTTTCAAGTCTGCCTGAGCCTGAGTCTCATGACACAGAAACATTTTTAAAGTAGTAAGTAAGTGGTTATCTATAGAGAGCGTGTTTGCACATTGTCAGCAGTTGAAGAGTCTTTCTTGAACACAGTTTGGGGGAGTTTGAGCTTCTGCTCTCCTCTGACCTCTGAGTGTGGCTGGCGCCACAGCGTCAGGGAGCCCACAGAGCAAGGGCTCTGTGCCTGGGGCGAGGGTTGGGAAGGGGGAATGTCTCCCTGGCAGAGGGCTGACACTCACAGGGTGGCCCTCCATGGACAAGCAATTGGGTCAGAGAGTGCTGCGTCCTCTTCCCTAGATTGTTCCTGAGTGCTGCCTGGGGAGCACATCCCAGCTGCAGAAGAGTCCCCTTCCCGTCTCAAGTACTGCATGTCTGTAATTCATCAAAACTGATGAACACCAATTCACTTTGCTTTCCCATCTTTATTCCCTTTGTTCCGTGATGGAGGAAAGCAAAGCAGGACAGTTCAGCCACTCTTTTTTGGATCAAGGGCATGATAGACATATGTGGGAAAGATGGAAGGAGGCCCTGTCTGCTCCAGAACATGTGTGGTCTCTCTGTTCCCAGAACCCCCCCGCCAACACCTCTGTTACTCTCTGTCCCAGATGAGACTTTTTCAGTTAAGGTGTAACCAATGACCCCAGAAGAGTTAAGGCTAACGACAGGCACAGACTTCAAAGCTACACTTCCAGGTGGACCAGCCATCTCCATGTGTCCTGAGAACCTCTCAGCTTTAGCACTGAAATTCCCACTACCTGAGAAACCCAGGGCTCCTGGTCAACCAGGCAGCTCATCTCCTGGCCTGGGTCTCCATCCTAGCATTGCCACTTACTACGTGTGACCTTAAGCAAGTTACTTTATCCTGTCTTGGTTTTTTCGTGTGTAAGATGGGAAGAAAAACAGTACCTGCCTCATAAAGGTGGTTATGAAGATTTATGAATATTTGCAAAGTGCGTAAGACAGTGCTTGGGAAGAGCTCTATAGTGTTTGCTAAAATAAATCATGTTAAACTTTGTTGAGCCTTATTGTCATTATTTACAACTGCTTTGTAAGGCAAGGCATTGAGTGCCCTTAAAACTGCAGGACTGTGTTGACCGAGACATAAAACTTCCTTGGTGACTCAGCATGCTACAAAACCAGGGCTGGAGGCCAGAGTTTCTTCTGCCCCAGCTCCGCACACCCTGCCCTCTGCAGCTGGGCCAAGCTTCTGATCCTTGCTTACCCACACCTCTTATCCTGACTAATCAGCACACAAGACATGTTAACTAAATGAATGTATAACTTGTTCTTACGTAGGACCATCCAGGGTCCACTGGAAGGGGTTTGGAGTTTTGCTTTCTCTTATTTCTCTGCAAAGGAGTGTGGCTAAGGGTTTGAAGTACGCTCCTTGCCTATGATAAGATTTCCTGACATTGTAAAATGAAGCAACAGCAGGGGAGAGAGAGGGCTCCTCTTGTTGGCAGTTATTTATGGCCCCCAGTCTGTTGGTGGCGTGGACACAGAAGTGCACACCTCAAACTGACCAGCACCCTGGACACTTGAAGCCTGGAGATCTCACAGCTCAGCTTCAGCTGCCTCTGCAGAGGTTTGCAGTAACTTGCACGCTCACACCCAGCCACTTCCTTACTTCCCTGCGCAAACTTGCCTATATTCTGGGAACCCACCAGGATGCATGGGCCATCTGCTAACTGGTTCTCACCCCCAGCTGAGTGTCGAGTCAGTGGTGAGGCTGGTTGCTGAACCGCAGGCCTTAAGATGTGCAGGCGAGCCCTGCAGGAGTCTGTTCCTGCACTTACATAACACGCAGCTTAAGTTTTTTTGGCTAAAAGGTGTTAAATGAAATCATTTTTTCCATATTACTTTGAAAAGTTTACTTCATTAAGCATGAAAACATTTAATAATATTCCAAGGATCTTTGTTTCTAATCACCATTTGAAGATGTTTTGCTTTTACTTACTTGGGGAAAGAACACAACTCTGTTTAACCCTTTCCCCAAGGGATGAAAGCCACTGAGACCTGAGGTGAGTGGGGCTTTGAGAGTCACACAGCACGAGTGACTGAGCCAGAGAACAGGAAGTTTGTTGACTGCCCCCCTCATGGAAGGTGATGCCCTGGGTTCAGTGTAATCAATTAGAGCAGACCCCAGTGCCCACCAGCTTGCAAAGCCAGCCACGTTCCATGAGGGCACCCGCCAGCGCTGGCTTCCCAGGCTGACAGGCCCCAGAAGCATCACAGCTCATTCCCCCAGAAAACCACATGCCCTTGAGGTGGCCAACACTTGGCTGGAAAAGCTCTAGGGACCCCTGGGGTTGGGCTGGGGAACTCAGCCTTCAGCCTCCTCTCTCATCCGGCAAAAAGCCCTGCTCTCTGACAGTGTTCATAGCAAGCAAAGCAATCACACCACTGTCCTCTGCACTACATACAGGCCTGCTCCTGACCATTCCAGCAGGCCTAGGCCAGAGCATAAAGCAAGGTCAGCCCAGGATTGGTCTCAACGTGTAAATGTTATGCAGCAGCTAACACATCATTCAGCGTGTTTCTGCCTTTACATTGATAAATATGCCTGGAAGGACAATTACTGGTTTGGGATTCACAGACTCCTCCAAGTTCTGCAGCAGAACATAGGGACTTCAGGAAGGCTGGGCTCTGTCACTCAGCCCCCAGCTGGTGTCCTGACCTCCTGCCTTCCGTCCCTGGCTCTATCCACTAGCAGCCCCCACTTGCATGCTCTGCTCACACGACACCCCTTGGCCACTCCTCACTGCCATGTGCCAGACTGCACATGGGCCTCAAAGGGCTGTGGCTGTTTGCGTGGCCATCTAGGGGAGCAGTGCCGGCACTGTATGGCCAGTGCACCTATCCCCTGCAGCAGACGGCACAGGCCCAGGTCAACCAAGCAGATCCGTCTAATAAACAGGGCCCAGACTGAGCCTCACACCCAGACCCTGAGCACACAAGAGCCAAGAGAGGGCAAAAAGCCATCAGAGGTAAGAAAAAGGCAACCCCTGGTCAGGAGGCAGAGCGAGTCCTGTTGGTGCACCCTGGCGGGTGGTTGTGGGAGGGGGCCCCAGAGGGTCTGCACAATGCTCTGCTCAAGGGATGTGAGTGAGAGGAGACAGCATTTAACTCTAACAAGATGGATCAGGGCTGACTAATCAGGACTTGGCATGGAGAATGGAGAATCAAATTTTTATCTCTGGAGATATCCCCAGCCTTTCTCAAACGCAATGTCAAAGAAAGGTCAGACATTAAAGTAACCACAAGGAACCTAAAAATATGTTCTTCATAGCTGTAGGACTTTGAAGAGCTTTCCCTTTTAAATGAAGGGGGGTGGGGGTGGCATCTTAATCAAGTACCCTTTCAAAGTCCTAATGGTTTTCAGGTTTTCTGAAAACCTTTCTATAAAACCAAAAAATGCAGATGAATTTCTTTTAAAAATTGAAGCACATATGGGAGAAAAATAGCACAGAAAGCCTGAGATTCAGTGAAAGAAAGAAATCAAGAACAAAGTAGCAGAGAAGTCTTTGTGTGTTCTGAGACAAGTAAGGGGCTGGCTGGGCAGGGCAGGGAGACAGGTGGACTCGGGGTCAGCCTCTGGAGAGCCTGCCTTCCAGTGCAAACTCCAGTGCAAACTCCATGTGTTCAAGACCTTGTTCCAAGTTCAAATTCTCACTCTGCCCAGATTCAATTTTGTCTGTATTCTACAAGGCAGTGCTATCTTTTCCCATCCCCTTCCCTGCTGGGAGGATCACAAAGACTGCTCTTTTCTCTTCTGTGTGCCCCAGATGTTGTCCCATACCAATAGGGTCATAAGACAATGTGGGGACAGATTGCTGTGAGGATGAGATAAACAGCAGCCAGAATGGGCATGGGGGTAGCAGAGTATGAGGGAATTGAAGGAAGAGACAAAAATCATTCTTCTAGGCAGCGCTTGTGGCTCAAGGAGTAGGGAGCCAGCCCCATATACCAGAGGTTAGCAGGTTCAAACCTGGCCACGGCCAAAAAAAAAAAAAATCATTCTTCATGAACAAAAAATTCTGGACTCCAACAGCTCTAATAACTTGTCATAAAGCAAAAATAGAAGCCAGAAAAAGACTGCCACCCTCAGTTACCAAACCCTGCTCCACGCACCAGTGTGCACATGGCCCCACGACCCTCCCCACCCTCAGCTACCAAACCCTGTTCCACATGCTAGTGTCCGCTCCATGACCCTCCCCACCCTCAGCTACCAAACCTAGCTCCACCATCCAATGTCGCATGCAGCCCCACAACCCTCCCCACACAGGGGAAGGACTGAAGCACAGAAGATGACAATACTCAGAGGACATTTAGAGAACACCATGAAAATAATTATGGATTGGAAGGAAACATACTGCAAAGGCTGAAGTCTATATAACCTGGCCAAGTAACCACACGGCTAAAAGGAAACATGAGAGCAGTGGATACGAGACGAGCATTGAAAGGGCATAAACAAAGGCCAAGGCTTCTCCAAGGGAAGCATAAATTCAGTGATGTGATGGAAAATATAGGCTCAATTTGAAGAGAATTACTATATTGAGAAGATCTATAATCTGCTGACAATCTCTCAAAGAAAGTGATGGCAGCCTGCTAGCTTGCCTCATTTAAAGTTGGTCTGCACGAGCGGCTGGAAAACACATCTCAGGAGCTGTGGGCCTGCAGCAGACGAGGGATGGGCTGCCTTCATAAATCTTGTTCATTTTTCATCTTGGAGGTTTTTCTCTCCTGTTTCTTCCCATTCTCTTTACATTCTCATGCCAAATTCTCTCGGAACAACAAAATCTTCTACCGAAATTTCTTGCTAGGCTCAGGGAGGGGAGGTACTGACCAGCAGCCTGAAACTATGAGTGGGGGGGATAATTCATCTGTGTCACTCAGCCCCTTAAAGGCCAACCAAGGGGGGGTGTGCCCCAGGCTAGCTTCCTCTGCAGGCCCGGCTCCCCTTGCGCTCAAGAGAGGCCTGCATTGACCCTGCTTCATACCCGAGGATAAAACCTTTAAGATGCCAACTGTTAACTTCAAGAGTTCAAGCCTCAGTACAGGAGAGCTAAGAAGCATTTTCAGCTCCGGTCGAGAGACTGAGTGATGATCTCTCATGCCCTTACAGCAGGAGTGTAACAATTTCTCTAATGCTTTTTCAAGGTCTTTCATTTTTATTCAAATAGCTTCTAGCATTGCCAAGTAAAAGGAGAGGTGTTGCTATCATCCAAACTATAAGCAAACAGGATAGTCTTATGTGAATCCAATTGAATGAGAATTTTGCTGGAAAGTCCAACTATCAAAGCACTTTTTCCAGATGTCAGAAAGTCTGAGGTCTGTGTGAGGAGAAGTCTGCAATACTGGTGCATCTGTGGAAGGACGCAGATAAAGGCCCCTCAGAGAACGTGTTTGCTTCCCACCGGAGTTGCGCTACACTGAGGGCGCCCACCAGCCCCTGATGTAGCATTTCAGAAACACACTATTGTGTGAGAGGCAAAATTGTCCTGAGGAAAACAGGACTTGAACCCTGGGTCTTATTTACTGAAATACAGATTGCAGAAAAAGATAGGGACAGAGAAAATGGTTTTGAAATATGGTCCTTGTTATAACTCTGTGCCAGCACTTAAATAAAAGGGTGGTTTAAAGAAGAAAATCCCTGTTCAGCATCCCGGGGACCAGTTCTTTCTTAGGTCTCTTTGTGAACACTGAAGCACACTCAAGACATCTGTGGGATGAAGGGCTCCATGGCTAAGAGAGAAGCAAACCCTCCAGGAGGGAGCAGCCACATCGTGGGAAAGAAACTCACACCAGGCTCTGCCGAGGCAGACTCACAGGGGAATCACTTACTTTCCTAGATTAACAAATATTATGGGTACATAATAATTGCATATCTTTATAGGGCATACATGATGTTTTGACACAGGCATTCACTGTGAATTAGTCAAGTCAGGGTAATTGGGGTGTCCATCACCTCAGGCATTGTTGATTATAGCCACTTTGTTGTGCTATCAAATATTACTGATTGTGTCTAACTATATTTTGAAACCATGAACTATCCCCACTTTTTCACTCCCTCCCCACTACCCTTCCTGGCCTCTGGTGACCATCAGTCTACTCTCTGTTTCCACAATACCAATTATTTTTAATATTTAGCTCCCACGTATGAGTGAGAACATATGAGATTTGTCTTTCTGTGCTGGGCTTATTTCCCTTAGCATCATGTTCTCCATCCACATTGTTGCAAACAGCAGGATTACATTCTTTTAATGGCTACCTAGTATTGCATTTGTATATGCACCACAATTTCTTTAACCATTTATCCATTAATGGACACTTAGGTTGGTTTCAAATCTTGGCTATTGTGAATAGTGCTGTAATGAACATGGAAGTGCAGATATATTTTCAACACATTGAATTTCCTTCTTTTGGATATATTCCCAGCAGTGGGATTGCTGGGTCATAAGGTGGTTCTATTTTTAGTTTTTTGAGAAACCTTCGTACTGTTCTCTATACTGGTTGCACTAATTTTTGTCCCCACCCACAGTGTACACGGCTCCCCTTCCTCTACACCCTCACCAGCATTCATTATTGCCTGTCCTTTTGAAAACAGACATGTTAGCTGAGGTGAAGTGATATCTCATTGTAGTTTCGAGGTGCATTTCTCTGATGACCATTGAGGGTGAACATGTTTTCATTTACCCGTTGGTCATTTGTATGTCTTCTTTTGAGAAATGTCTATTCAGATTCTTTGCCCATTTTTAATTGGATTATTTGACTTTTTCCTATTAAACTTTGGAACTCCTTATATAGTCTAGTAATCCTTTGTCAGACGGGTACTTAGAAAATATTTTCTCCCATGGAGAAATCTCTGTGGATTGTCTCTTCACTCTGCTGACTATTTCCCTTGCTGTGTTAAATCTTAGCCTGATATGATCTCGCATGTCTAATCTTGCTTTGGAGCCTGTGCTTTGGGGGTCACTCAATAAGTCCTTGCCAAGACAAATGTCCTGAAGCATTTCCCTAATGTTTTCTTTTAATAGTTTCAGGTCTTATATTTAAGCCTTTAATCCATTTTGATTTGATTTTTGTAAATGGTGAAAGATAAGAGTCTAGTTTTATTCTTCTGCATATGGATATCCAGTTTCCCAGCACCATTTATTGAAGACACTATCCTTTCCCTACTGTATACTCTTGGCAACTTTGTTGAAGATAAATTCACTATAGATTTATGAATTTATTTCTAGTTTCTCTATTCTGTTCCATTCTATGTGTCTGATTTAATGCCGATACCATGCAGTTTTGGTTATTATATCTCTGTAGTATAATTTGAAGTCAGGTAATGTATTCTTCTAGTTTTGTTCTTTTTGCTCAGGATGGGCTTTGGCTATATTGAGTCTTTTGTGGTAACAAATAAATTTTAGAATTATTTTTTTCTATTTCTGTGAATAATAGAATTGCCTTGAGTCTGTAGATTGCTTTGGGTAGTTTGGACATTGTAACAATATTGATTCTTCTAGTCCATATGCATGAAATAGCTTTCTATTTTTTTGTGTGTCTTCTTCCATTTCTCTTGTTGTCATTTTATTGTTTTCATTATAGAGATCTTTCACTTCTTTAGTTTATTCCTAGATAATTTTATTTGTAGCTTTTGTGACTCAGATTACTTTCTCTGTTTCTTTCTTGAGATTGTCCACTTTTGGTATATACTGGCTCTGACTTTTGTGTTTGATTTTGTATCTTCCAACTTTACTGAATTTATTTCACCATTCGTTTGATACTGAAAAATGCATTAAAAAAAGTCAGTATCCCTTCATGATAAGAACTCCCAAAAACTGGGTAAAGAAGGAACTTACTTCTACACAATAGAAGTCACATATGTCAGACCCACCACTAGTATCATACTAAATGGGAAAAAACTGAAAACCTTTCTTGAAGATCTGGAACAAGACCAGGATCCCCACTTTCACCACTGTTATTCAACATGACACTGGAAGTTCTAGCCAGAATAATTGGACAGGAGAGTGAAATAAAGGGCATCCAGACTGAAAAGGAAGAAGTCAAACTATCCTTATTTGCAGATTATCATCTCATCTTATATCCAGAGAAACCTAAAGACTTCAAAAAACTAAGAGTTTCCTAGATTTAGAACACACTTAGTATAAATATAAATAATAAGCCTAAAGAACAAATTAGACATTTAGTCATAAACTGTTAGCATTACAAAGTGCACTAGCCTTGCCGAGTTAATATGTATGAAGAAATACCATGGGCTTGGCTTGGCTTCCACCCTTCCTCTCCTGCATTCCTTATTACCACTCATTTCCCAAGTCCCTGTGCTCTGCCTATCTTGGGTGCTAACTTCCTAAACCTGGTTTATCAAACTAAACGTGTTTCCTCAGAAAGCTAGCTTTGTGTTCTCCCTTCTAAGTCCATAAGATTGCCCTCCACTGGGGTTCCTAAGTTTTTCAGCAGGTTAGGGACATACTGCTCATTAAGTAGTAAAGTGGCTTTTGGGAACCCTGCATCCTCCACAGTATCCCTGGAGTTTCAGGGTGTGGGAAGGCTTGGGTTCCAGTGTCACTTCTGGGTCTGATCCCCTTCTTGCATTCCCTTTCTCTTGTCTATTTCTTACCACTGGAGCGTGCCATCCCTTTTCTGTGCCACATGATCTTACACTAGATATCTTCCCCATTCTATCTACCCCCAAAGTACTAAACTTTTACTAAAGGTTGGAGTTTGCCATGATTTGAATGTATATTTCCTTCTACCTCCCATATACTGGAAAACCTAAGACCCTAATGTGACCCTCTTAGGAGACGGGGTCTTTAGGAAGTGATTAGGCCAGGAGGGCTCTGTCTTCATGGATGGAGTTACTGCTTTATTTTAAGAAAGAGCTTGAGGAACCTAGCCAGGCCCTTTTGCCCTTCTGCCTCTTTCATGTAAAGACACAGCATTTTTCCCTTCCAGAGATGCAGCAGCAAGATGCCACATGGGGAGAGAAGACATCAGATCTGCAGATGCTTTGGGCTTGGACTTCCCAGCCTCAAAAACTGTAAGAAAAAAGTTTCTATTCTTTAAACATTTCCTAGTTTGAGTTATTTCATTATAGCAGCAGGAGCAAACTAAGTCAGGAGAGCAATTGCAATGCAAAGTCACCAGAAAACAATTTAAAATTAGACACCTTTTGCCTAAAATTCCTATTCTCACATCTGGAATGATCATTACTCCTTCTGAGACTTTTTCAATTTTTCTCTTGGTTTCTCACTTTTCACCTACTTTCATCTTATCTGTTTCTATTCATTCTCAGACTCCTGAATTCCTCCCTGTTGGTCTCAACAAGGACATTTTAAAATATTTTAATCTTAGATGTATAGGAAGACAGTATTTTAGGCTATCAAGCCAGAATGTCTAAGTTGAAATTCCAGTTTTACCACTTTCTTACTGTCTAATCTTGGACAAGTTATCTAACCTCTCTCTCTGCCTTAGTTTCTCATGTGGAAACTGGAATAAGAATGGTACCTAATTCACAGGGCTTTTGTGAAAATTAAACGAGTTAATATGTACAAAGCACTGGAGTAGTGTCTGGCACATAATAAAATTTTAGTTTTAGTTACGATATTTAGTTACTACTTTAGTTACTATTCTATCATTTATTTCAACCCAATTATGTTCCTGATCACTCTCCTGTTGCTTTTCGCAACTGAATGGGTTAAACAAAAATAGTTATTTATTCTCTAAGAAGAATTTGTCCAATACATTTTTCTGCTTCCTAGATGGATAGTTACAAACTTTCAGGAGGTCAGGAGCAGGAACGGGCACCTCTCAGAGACTGTCCCTGAACAATCATGTGGAGCATTCAGGCCTCACTAATGCTGCAATCCGTTCATTCATTCCCTATTCCACAAGTACTTACTATGCACTATATTAGTTTGATAGAGTTACTGTAAAACAGTAGCCATTACCATAAACTAGGTAGCTTAGAACAAAATAAATTCATTATCTCAAACACTGGGATCAGCATTGTAGTCAATGATGTCATTTTCCCAAAATAATGAACAATTCTTAGGTAAAATGCTAAATAAGCAAAGTACTACCAACATGCAGGGTAGGACTATTCTTGGGAAAGTCTCACAAACCTTAAAGTTATCAAGAAATATTTGAGTGTCTGTGTTTATATACTTGTTTTTGAGTCTGGGTTCTAGATTTAAATAATTATATGTATCTGAGTCAGGTTCTGAGCTCAAATCATTTACAAACAGGTTTTCCACCTATAAGAATGTTCAAGCTATGTGGGGCATGAGATCATTCTCTGTACCAGTCTTGTGAACTGCAGGTCATGTAGATCCCTGGCCTTCACCCTGAGCCTCTGGTTCACCCTAATCACTGCAATAATCAAAAATACCCCCAAATTTCTCAACACAGAGAGGGTCCCACCCCCATAGAGAACCACTGAGCTAGCCTAAAGCACTTCTGGTTGTTTCATCTCCTTGTCTGTAACATCCTAAGCAAATAAATATTTGTTGAATGAAGGAGAGTGCAGACTCGAATTCTCAATAGTAAAGACTCTAGAAAGTAATTAACTATCAGGAAATGATAAGTGTTAACAGGTACAGAAAATTTCCTGAGGAAACCAGGCACTCAGAATGCTTTTTTTTTTTTTTTTTTTTTTTTTTTGCAGTTTGGCCAGGGCCGGGCTTGAACCTGCCACCCCTGGTATATGGGGCCAATGTCCTACTCCTTTGAGCCACAGGTGCCGCCCCCACTCAGAATGCTTTTTTATCTTTTTTTTTTTAATTTTAGAATCTTCAATCCTTTCTTGAATTAGCAGAAACTTCAAGTTAGCAGAAAAGTACTAATAAGTTATAACCACATAACTAAATCTAGACAGAGGATCTGCCTCTTTCTGTTCAGCCTCATTGCAAAGCTGTGGGTTTACTCCACATTACAATAGCTCCTATCCTTAGCATTCCATCCTCTATGCAGTAATGGAATCACTGGTCTCCTTTCTAATGCTCCTGCAAAAGCTTCCACCCAGTTGCCTTTCGCACAACATTAAAACTCTAGTTAAAGGCTTCAAGACTCTCACCCAATGAATTCTGCGCATTACAAGACCTCGACTCTACTTCCTGCACGATTCTAGCAACACCAGCCACTCCTCTGATCTGCCTTCATGGCAGGATCTATCTCCTTTTCATTTTTCACTTGCTCTTTCCTATCTCAAATATCACCATCTCAATGAATTCTCTTTTTTATTAGCTCACTTAATGCAATTCACACAATTCTCAAACTTAACTGTATATTAGAATCACCTGGGGAGTTTTTTAAAGTTCTGAACTAGGATCCACCCAGGACCCATTAAAATCACAGACTCTAGGGAGTGGAACCCCTGTTCTCTGAAATTCTCAGTGGCAACCACATTTGAGAACTACTGTTCCAGGGCCACACACAGCACCTGCACCTTGGTAAGCTTGAACATGACCTGTTGCCCCAGTGAAGGGTTTTCTGGCATGGATATACTCTCTCTCCTGTAAGACAGGAGATACAGTAAGACAGGAAACTCTCAATACCACTCAACCTCAAAATGTGCTCAGGAATCACCTGAGGCTTTGCTTCAAATGCAAATTCTGAATGTCTGAAGCCCCTGGTGTCCCAAAATATGCTTTCAAGATATGACCAAATATGTCTAATATTCCTGTCTATATTATCTAACATGTGGGTGAATTTAAGAATTCAGGACATAAAGAATTTTAAGTTAAGAATTTCAGGACATAAAGAAGGGGAAGCCTATCTTCTCATTGGTTTTCCACGGAGTTTTTTGAACTATTTGTAAAGAATGTGGGACCTACTATATTTTTATGGGGCCATGTATAAACAGATGGTTTGTTTAAAACTACATTACAGTAAATCAAAACCACAATGACATACCACTCCAAACCCAATAGGATGACTATAATAAAAATAATGGGAAATAACAAATGTTAGTGAGGAAGGAAAGAACTTGAAACCTTCCCACACTGTTAGTAGGAAAGTAAAATGGTGCAACTACTTTACACAGCAGTGTAGCGGTTCCTTAAATGATTCGACATAGAATTAACCTGTGATCTTACAAGTCCACTCCTAAGGATACACTCAAAAGAACTGAGAACAAATATTCAAACAAAAACATACACAGGAATGTTTATAGTAGTATGATTCACAATAGCCAAAAGGTAGAAACAACTCGAACTCATCAACTGATGAATGAATTTAAAAAAATGCAGTCTATTCATACAATGAAATATTACCGAGCTTGGGCAGCACCTGTGGCTCAAAGGAGTAGGGCACCGGCCCCATATGCCAGAGGTGGTGGGTTCAAACCCAGCCCCAGCCAAAAACTGCTTAAAAAAAAATATTACTGAGCTATAGAGAGGAGTGGAGTAACTGACACGTACCACAACACAAATGAGTCTTGAAAACACTATGCCAAGGGAAGGAAGCTCATAGCAAAAGATAAACACTAGAAGAGTCTAAGACAGTGGTTCTCAACCTTCCTAATGCCGTGAACCTTTAATACAGTTCCTGTGGGTCGTGACTCACAGGTTGAGAAACACTGTTCTAAGAGGTGAAATGCCCAGAAAGTGAATTTATACAAACAGAAAGCTGAGCAGGGTTTCCAGGGGCAGGGGAGAGAGTGGGGAGTCACACCAGCAGGTACAGGGTTTCCAGGGGCAGGGGAGAGAGTGGGGAGGAACACCAACAG
>NW_003852577.1:968169-970059 GCF_000181295.1 Otolemur garnettii
GGCAGGGGAGAGAGTGGGGAGGAACACCAACAGGTACAGGGTTTCCAGGGGCAGGGGAGAGAGTGGGGAGGAACACCAACAGGTACAGGGTTTCCTTTCAGAATGATAAAAATGTTTTGGAAGTAGATAGAGGTAATGGTAATATTGTGAATATACTAAATGATGCTGTACACTTTAAAATGATTAATTTTATGGTAGTTAAATTAATCCCAATTAAAGAAATGTATTACTAAATCATGGGCCCAGGTGAGTATAATAATTTCTCAATCTGTTTTTAGAGGAATGGGTACAGAAGTGTTACTTATGTATTTATTATGGTCCAACCAGTGGGCATGATATCCAGGCACCACCCCTTCCTGTTCAAGTGCAAGAACTCTCTGGAAGTTCTTTATTTTAGTTATCACTTTATTGGCTAATTTCATGTCTTCTAACAGGAGGGAAAAATAGCCACATGGTTTTGTCACTCACAGGCCACAGCCCTTTGGAGACTATTTGTACTGAACATGAATCTCCTTGCCCTGCTTTGATCGGATGGTGACCACATCATAGCCATGAGGCTCCACCATCTGTGTCAGTATTGACTTCCAATGTCTTTTTCTAAGTCATTACTGTGCTTCACTCATGGGTGATGACCATAAATGCAAGTCTTACTCAGAATATGTATGCAAATGTGGACAGTAATTTCTTTTCTGGTCAAGGCCAAATTTACCATTGAAATTTTATAAAATAAATGTGGAACAACATGTTTTCTGACTCCATCTTCTGCATTCTTTAGGCCGTAATGTCTGCACTCCTGCCATGTTGATCTCTTTCATTATTGGCACCATGGCCGCCTTCCACACAGTACCACCACCAGCAAGGCTGAGAGAGGCCCCTGGGCAGGAGTGGTCAGAGTGGTCCTATTCATGCAAGGAATGTGCTTCCCTCACCCTGGGCAGCTTAAAATTGACCTGAAGAACATGATGAGTCATATCCAATGGATACTCCAAGGGAAGGCCACTCATCTTAAGAGCCCTGGGACTAGACAGGTACAGGCCTCACGGGTCTGAGGGTGGTACTGATTTTGGGGCAAGGAGAACCCTCCTTCTTCTTTCCAAAGCAGCCTTCTGTACTTGCTGTACATACGGATGGGCTGGCACACACTCACATCCGCAGAGTTAAGCCCTCCTTCCATCTTTGTTAAGTCGCATATCTGCCCAGCAAATCCACCAAGTTCTGCATCTTCAGAAACACAATCTTGGGGACATACCAAATTTGAATTTGGGTTTTCAGATGAATGCAATTGTAAATAACAAAGTGGATATTTACAAATTGAGAGATACTAATGGCTAAAGATTGGCTCTGAGGAGGTAGTTTCAACCACATATGGAAGGCCAGAGTTTGTACTCTCCCCTATTTTACTGACTTGCCTTTGAAACTTCATTTTCAGGGTCCTGGGAGAGAGCAGGAAGGGAAATCACATTTTTCTTCAGTTTCTTTTTTGCTGACTTATGTTTCTTTGACATTTATTCTGGATATTTCTCCTTAAATTAGCAAAAACAAAAGTTTGAAAGATACAATAAATCATTTCACCGAATCGATCTGGTACCCTTATTAAACAAGGGTGGGGAACTTGAGGCTTGAAGGTCACATGTGGCCTTCTAGGTCCTTAAGTGTGGCCTTTTGACTGAATTCAAATTTTATAGGACAAATCCTTTTTATTAAAAGTCATGCACCAGAGAAAGGTGAAAGTTCTCTTGCTTCCTTTGGTGCTTAAAAAAGAACAATCTTGAACTCAGAAGGCTTCAGGGTCCCTACCCCTGCAGGCCTGGTTGGTTTCTATGACTCTGATAATCTTCCCAATGAGATATATATATATATATATATATATATATTTTTTTTTTTTTTTTT
>NW_003852577.1:970079-984526 GCF_000181295.1 Otolemur garnettii
TTTGAGACAGAGTCTCACTATGTCATAGCATCATAGCTCACAGCAACCTCAAACTCTTGGGCTTAAGCAATTCTCTTGCCTCAGTAGATGGGACTACAGGTACCCACCATAACACCCACCTATTTTGTTGTTGTTGTTGTCATTTTTGTTTAGCAGGCCCTGGCTGAGTTTGAACTCACCAGCCCCAGTGCAAGTAGCTGACACCCTAACCACTTAGCTATGAGTGCCAAGCCCTCCCAATGATATTTTAATAAACCTTTGTTATGAGGAAATACAGAGGCTTGATAACAAATGAGAGAGGAGTCATCTAATTTTGATATAATTCCTCTCTCAAAATATGAATTCAGTATAAACAAGTTGCTTGATGTGAATAGGCACTATCATCTAGAAATCTGGAACTCTTTTCAGAAAAAAAAAAAGTATCTTTAGTTTCATCAATTAATCTAGAGAAATATACTTCATACAGGTTTTGAAAGACAAGAAACTGATCAGAACAATAGCTCTGTCTCTCTGAATACCTAAAACACTCATAATATGGACAAGAATATCAGAACAAAATTCAATAGCAAAGTATAATACTCACTGTGTGCCAGATATAGTGTTTGGAGCTGAACTATAGAGGAGAAGACAATAGATATGGTCTTTGTCTTCCTGGGAGGGAGGTATCAGGCAAATAACTACACAAGTGGCTACAAACTTCAACTGTGATTAACATTGCAAAGAAAAGTCCCAGAGGCTATAAAATTATAAGAAGAGAGACCAATATTTCCGAGAGGTCGAGAGAAGCCTTCTGGCAGGGAGATTAGTTATTTATAGTTATTTAAGCTGAGCTCTTGGGAGAATGAGAAGGAAATAGCTGTAGTCCCCTTAAATAACTTATTTTTATTTAATATTTTCCCAGAAGCCTTCAACATTTATTTTAATGCCATTTTCCCTTGTCCCCACCAAATTTTCAGTCAGTAAAAAAACCCCGAAGTTGGCACATAGCTGAAGAAGGGGTTCCTACCCTTATATAAGGCTACACCATTGTCATGATTATGATACATGATAAATATTGCAGACTTTAACTCTCCTTCCTAAATCTAAGCTAGTCCCATTCCTTACTTGCCAGCGCTAAAGAAAAGAAACTGAACTCAGAGCTTCCCCTTTCCTGTCAGCTCCCACATTGCTCATTAATCACCCGAAGTTGCTGAGCTGTTTAGACACCTTTCCAGGCTGCTTAGAGCAACACATCCCGTCCGCCTGTCAGTAATTTTTCAGCCCCACAGTAATTGCAGTGTTCTTTGTGAGACACAGCATGAGGAATAATTTACTCAAGTGTGATTATTTTCTTTGGGTGGAGATTAACAAGGAATAGAAAAAAAGACTATTTCAAAAATAATACAGGTTTCAAGCTCCAGAGATGATTCTCCTCTTGGACGTCACGGGGAGAAATGGGTTCCTGTGCCCATCCCAGGGGGTCTTGTTCTCATTGCCTCTCACTCATTATTTCCATGAAGACCTCATGGCACTCAGATATCCCACCAGCCATTTTGAATTTCCAGTTCTTCATTTGGTCAGAGAAAATGAACCTCAGGCACTCAAAGAACATTTACTATATTGAAGACATTTTCTAGGTCAGTTTGGGACCTCATGCAAGTTTTCATATGTGCCTAGATTAGACCTTTACGTGGACTAATGAAGAAATGAGATGCATTAGTACTAGAATTCAAGTATTCATAGGAGAGCTTCCTCAATGTCCTGCATGGGCTTTTTGTGCCTGCGGGGTGGGCCCTTCCTGTCCCTGCACAGCAGTATTCATGGTCACATGCTGACTGCCACATCTCTGTATCTCCTGGGCTAATGGTCACAGCAGTCAAGCTGTTCTGAGATCCCATGTCAGGTCCTAGGCGGGGAAGGGACCCCTCAGCATAAGCTATCAGACTTAGCCCCCCAAAGCCTCTATTCTCATTCTTGAGTTGATAAAAGGAAACAACCCTGCTAAGTAGCCAGTCCCTAGCACCTCCAAGAATAGGAAGGTTTCCTCCACTTCTCCCAAGGTTGCATCTCTTATCATCCTCCCAGGTACGGGGCTCTGAAGCAGGTGCTTTTAGTTTATTTTGTTCAGCATTTCAGGGGTGTCTTCCGCCTCTATCCTTTGCCTGGAGAAGAGAAACTCAGCAGAAATAACAGGATAACAAGCTTGTTTGTCCTCAGTTGACCTCCAAGGAAACTAGGGCAGTATGAAGCAAAGAAGGCAAGGTCTCTCAAAAGCACACCCATGGTCAAGGCCAACTTTCAGTGGCACCTCTCCAAACAGCCACAGTCAGTGTCAAGCCACCAGCCGGTGCAGCCTTTCTAAGATGTTCCGAGTGTTTGTTCAGCCACTAAGTGTTCTACCCAAAATGAACTCCACCCAGTGGTGAGCTAAGGCAAATCAAACCTTTATTCATGTAGTTGGGAGTGACATGCCCACCCAGCATGGCCTTCTGATGCTTGCAGATTCTGGCTGCAGCTGGCTCCATTCTCACAGGTGCCAGGCACTGGGCCATGCCTGGCAGTGATGTTTGGGGTGGGATGAATAGAGATGTTTATACAGGGACCAGCACCCCTGCCAGGAACAACAGGGAGACCTCTGTGTGTTGTGAAGATAGATATGTCCGAGCTCCACTGGCCAAGGTTTGGATTCCAGCTCAGTCACTTTCTACCTGCGACCTTTGGAGAGTTTCTGAATGGTACTTGTGCTAGGTTTACCCATCTGGGAAGTCAGCAGAATGATAGTACTACCTCACAGGGTTGCTGAGAGGGTCAGAGACCATGGAAATGAACAACCTTACGTAGAGTTTGGCCAAAGGAGGCGTCAAGTAAATGACAGCTGACAGCAAACAGCCTTCCCCCAAGGAGGGACCAGGTCCTGTTTCTGCTGCAGCCAAGGTGGTGGGGGTTACTTTTGTCCCAGATTGGGTCTTGAGCCCCTAGTAGGCTGCACATATAGACAGGTGTATAGTGTAGTATAAGACACTGGGCCAAGAGACAGAGGCTGGACCTACGTCTGTAGACTATTCTGTTGTCTCCCTTCTTCAGGTCTCACATTTATTCACTTATAAAGTATGATTTGAGGTTATAAAGTATGATTATGGTTTTGAGCTTGAATGATTCCCAGTTCACTTACTAATAAGGTAACTTTGCAAGTAACTTGTCTGAGAGTTTCTTTCTTCCCAAATAAAGTATTATTAGCAGAATACCCACATAGCTACCTCCAAATCTTAATGATTAGCTACCCTAAAAGGTAGCAAACAAATTCCAAATCCAACATCAATGAATACCCTGTGCTATCCACGTAGACCACATTTTTATGGTCTCCACCATATACATCACAGGGACGACACAGCACCCAGGCCTGCACAGTCCTTAACACTTAGCAAAGACTCCATCATGGTTTTGAAATGGTATTTACTACAGAAGGTAAGCAGGTGATTTGGAAATATTTTCAACTCTTCACATGGAAATATTACTAGTTTTTTTACTAAAAGAGGTAGTCAAAACATCAAATGTCTTAGCACTTCCCTTTCCATGCTCCCGGGACTGACAGAGTAAACCAACAGGGTCTGTGTATGGTGCCAGTGGAGGCATAAAGAAATCTCTTCCAAAAAAACAAGTCTTCCTGCAAGCAGGACTACTGCCCCAGTCTTGAATTAAAAGAATCTGGGAAATATCAAAATAATTGTCACTTTCCTGTGGTTCTGTGGCTTCTTCCTACTCACTTTCTGCCACAGAATTCAGCTAATGACATGATGTTATCTCAATAATTTGCCATTAAAACTTCTCTAAAAAAAGATACCCTTGATACCCAAGAGCCCACCTACTTGGCTATTCTCTGAGATAGTGTTTAGATTTCCATTTTTAGGCATCAAGAGAGGGTGAGAATTTTCTATACAATGTTGGTATAACCTTTTCTATATATCAGGGTCAGGCTTCCCAGCCTGAGGAAGAAAGGCAAATAAAACCCACCAGAATGTCCCTGCTGTGAAACATCTGGTCCTGGCTGCTTTTGAGACATTTTTCTCTTATATTAGAACTGGTAGTTATTTTGATAGACAATCATTGGCATATATACTTCTTTACGTATCTTACAGTGAAATTTCCATAGAAAGACCAGGATTAAGCACCTTTCTTCTGCAGGAAAAGAACATCATCTGTTTACTTTTTTCAACATATTTCTTGGATGGATTTTTCAACTAGCACCTGTAGAAATTCTCCCTGAAGTTCACTCAGTTCACAGATAGTATGCCAAAAACTTTGTTTGTTATTTCAATACACAGCAAAACCTTGTGCCTAAAACTAGTATGCACTCAATAAACATTTTCAGAATAAATGTGAATGCCTTAAAATAATTTCTTATAAAACAGAGAGAAAGGCAAAGTTGCAGAGCCCTTGCTTAAGCTGTGGAAGGAGAAGAAAACATGGATTTGGTTTGATCTAACCCTGTACTCAGTGAGTTTGTGTTTCCCTTTCTGGTTGTAAGAAGAGAGTGAGGAAGGAGAAGCAAGTAGGAATGGATGGGAGTCAGGAAGATCTGCAAGCCACATGATGAAGTTGTTGCTTAATTATTGCAGAAATAACATAGACATATACGTGCACACGCACATCAGTGGGTGTGCACACGCACACACAGATACACTCTCACACGTACGTACGTGCACGTGCATACAGGCCAGGCTGGGGACAGGCAAGTTTACAGTCAAGGTTTCCCAGGGATACTTACCCCTCTAGTATTTCTTCCAAAGCGTGTGAGACCCACTGATACACATAAATCTTTCCACATTGTGTCACTTACTGAGGGCACAATGAGGGCAGGGGATTATGGGAGCTTATTTTTACATTGTGGTAAAACTTATCTGTGCTCAAAATGTTCCCTCCCCCATTTCCTTCTCATTTATTCTGTCAAGTTTCTTAGATTCTTTTGCTTGATATCACTTACAATTTTTTTTTACTTCCAATGCAGAACTCTAGGAGAAAATATGAGAATTCAGAGACAGAAAGCAATGAGATATGCTACTTTCCACCTCCTCTTCCTCATCGCCCTTTCTCATGACTTTGTGGTTTTGACATAAACTAAAACTGCACAATACACAAGTAAGAGAGTTATATTGTTACTGTCAAGTGTTATGTAAAAATCCTACAAAATGGGGGCAGCACCTGTGGCTCAAAGGAGTAGGGCACCGGCCCCATATAGCAGAGGTGACGGGTTCAAACCCAGCCTTGGACAAAAACTGCAAAAAAAATAAAAAAAAAAAATCCCACAAAATTCTCAGAAGTTTGGCTTGGTCCAAATGGATTTGCATATCCTAAATCACATGTATGCCATAGCCTCTTGAATTTGTAGCACTCATGGTCAAATAGAGCTTTTTTTCCACTATTCAGGTAATATACATCCTGAGAATAGCTTCTCATGACCATTACCATGTATAATGCAAGGTTTTAAATGTTTATGTATATTATAGGGGTGATACCGGACCCATATATGTTGTGTCTACAAAGTAACAGGTAGATTTACTTTTAATAATTCAAAGTCTATTACCATTTAGTCTTGGCTGTAGGAGCCAGGGCAAACAGTCTCAATTACTCTGATCCCCATCCCAGTGTGCTCAGAAACTGAGCAAAACTGCAAGGGCAATATTCACTTGACACACACTTGCTAAGTGCTGTTCTGCGGCAGGCACTGTGATGGTGACAGGCAGTAGGGCAACACAGCTAACGAAGCAAAGACCCTGGTCTCATGAAGCATGTCTGCTATCACAGAGGCATATTTAATAAACGCATGAAAGGGCAGCACCTGTGGTTCAGTGAGTAGGGTGCCAGCCCCATTTACCGAGTATGGTGGGTTCAAACCCGGCCCCAGCCAAACTGCAACAAAAAAATAGCCAGGCGTTGTGGTGGGCATCTGTAGTTCCAGCTACTCGGGAGCCTGAGGCAAGAGAATCACCTAAGCCCAAAAGCTGGAGGTTGCTGTGAGCTGTGATGCCACAGCACTCTACCAGGGACGACAGAGTGAGACTCTGTCGCTGAAAAATAAATAAATAAAAAACAAGCACATGAAAATATATAATATGCCACCCAGTGGGAAGTGCCTGGAAGAATGATCAAGTATGGTGAAGGGATGTGAACAGGGTGAGTGTATCCTTTCAGAGCAATCACGGAAAGCCTGTGCAAGGAGCTGACCTCCAGTCAGAGACCTGAATTAGGCAATGGATTGAACCATTCAGCGCTTGAGAAAATAAGCTCCAGGTTAGAGATCTACAGGCACAAAGGCCCTGAGCTGGGGCCCGCCTGGGCATTCAGACTTAGCCACAGCCAGTGTGGGAAGCCATGCAGCTGGGGCTGAGCTGGAGAGCAGTGAGCCTGTTTCAGGCAGTTTCTGCTCATCTCCAGGTGACTGTTGTCCTGTAAAGAAGCAGGACTTATGTTTCCAAGATCTTAAAATTTTTCAAAAGAAACTGAGAAATTTGGACTTCTGGATAAAATCTCCTTATGTTTTCACCTTGGCTCCATTTTTTAAATATTCTGTGAGCCAAAACAAACACATATGCTTGCCAAATCTAACCCTCAACCACCAGTTTGTGAGCTCTTCTCTAAATAAATAGAAAAAAATTAACATTACAACTGATACCACAGAAATACAAAATATCACATGAATATTACGTAAATCTCAACATGCATTTCTCTACAGGAAATGGACAAGTTCTTAGAAACACATGACCTTCCAAGACTCAATCAGGATAAAATAAACTCCTAAACAGATCAATAACTAATAGTTATATTGAAAGAGTAATAAGAAACCTCTCAACGAGAAAGTCCCTGGAGTAGATGGATTCATAGCCAAATTCTACCAGACCTACAAAGAAGACCCAGGATCCATAATACAGAAATTATTCCATAATATTCCAACTCATTATACAAAGCCAGTTATCACCTTGATAATAAAGCCAAGAAAGGACACAACAAAAAAAGGAAACTACAGATATAGTCCTCATGAATATAGATGCAAAAATCCTCAATAAAACACCAGTAAACTGAATTAACAGCACATCAAAAAATAATCCCCCAGGACCTAGTGGGCTTCATCCCGGGAATGAAAGGATGATTCAACATACATAAATCAATAACTATGATTCATCACATAAAAGCAAAAACAAGGACTGTACATGATTACTTCAATAGATGCAGAAAAGCATTTGACAGAATCCAGCACCCTTTTGTGAGAAAAACCCTTAACAAACTAGGCATCGAAGGAACACAGCTCAAAATTATAAAAGTCATACATGACAAACCCACAGTCAACATTATACTGAGTGGGAAAAAGTTGAAAACATCCCCCCTAAAAACTGAAACAATGCAAGGATGCCCATTGTCACTGCTTCTGTTCAACACAGTGCAGGAAGCCCCAGCCAGAGCAATCAGACAGTAGAAGAATCTCAAAGGTATCCCAGTTGGGAAGAAGAGGTCAGACTCACACTCTTGACTGATGATATGATTGTGTATCTAGAAAAAAACAAAGATGCCACCAAAAGTCTCCTGGAATTGATAAGTAAATTAGGCAAAGTCTCAGAATACAAAATCAATGTATTAACATATAAATCAGTAGCATTTCCATACACTAACATCAGTTAAGCAGAAAGTCAAAGCAAACACTCAATACCATTCACAAGGCTACACAGAAAATAAAATACCTAGGAATATACTTAACCAAAGAGGTGAAAGCTCTCTACAAGGAGAACTACACAACTCTGAGGAAAGAAACTGCAGATGACACAGAGGGATGAAAAAGCATGTCATGTTCAATGATAGGCAGAGTCAACATTGTTAAAATGTTCACACTACCCAATGTGATTTACAAAGTCAATGCAATCCCCACCAAATTACCAAAGTCACACATCACAGACCTAGAAAAAATAATTCTATGTTTTCTTGGGACCAGAAAAGAGCCAAAGTGATCTTAAGCAAAAATCTGGAGTCATCCTATCATCAGACTTCAAGCTATACTTGAAGGTTGCATTAACCAAAATGGTATTGTATTGGCCCAAAAACAGAGATATAGACCAATGGAACAGAACAGAGAATCAAATATACAACCATCTACCTACAACCAACTAAACCTCTGACAAAGCAGCCAGCAACATACATGGAGGAAAAGAACTGCTATTCAATAAATTGTGTTCAGAAATTGTATATTTCATGCAGAAGAATGAAACAGGACCCCCTACCTCCCATCACTCACAAACATTAATTTAGTATGGATAAAAGATATATATCTAAGGCACGAAACCGTAAGAATTCTAGAAGAAAATATAGGAAAAACTCTTCTAGATATCAGCCTAGGCAAAGAATTTATGACCAAGCCCCCAATGGCAATCATGGCAACAACAAAAATTAATAAATAGGATTTGATTAAATAAAAAAGTTTTTGCACACCTAAGGAAACAATAGAGCAAATAGACAACCTATAGAACAGGAGAAAATATTCACAAGTTACAATACTGATAAAGGGCTGACAACTAGAATTTATAAAGAACTCAGGTAAATCACCAAGAAAACAAACAAAAAACCCAAACAACCCTATCAAAAAATGGGCAAAAGACATGAACAGAAGCTTCTCAGAAGAAGAAAAACAAATGGCCAATAAACATATGAAAAAGTGCTCAATGTCAGTAATTGTGAGGGAAATGAGAATTAAAACAACCAGCCTTATTCTAGTCCAAAAAGCTTTTATTAAAAAAGACCACAAAGTACAGGTGCTGGCACAGATGCAGAGAGAAAGGAATGCTTGTACACTGTTGGTGGGACTGCAAACTAGTACAACTTGTATGGAAAAAAGTATTGAGATTCCTCAAAGCACAAAAGTTGACCTGCCATTTGATCCAGCAATCCCACTATTGGGTACTTAACCTAAGGAAAAGAAGACTTTTTATCAAAAAGACACCTGCACTTGAATGTTTATTGCAGCACAATGCACAATTGCAAAGATGTGGATTCACTCAAGTGCCCATCAATTCATGAGTGGATTAATAAAATGCAGTATATGTGTACTGTGGAGTGCTATATAGCCATAAAAAGAGAAATTAATAACTTTTGCAATAATCTAGATAAAACTGCAGACTATAATCCTAACTAAAGTATCTCAAAAAAGGAAAAACAAATAATATATGTATTCACTACTGAACTGGAATACACATGTGCACAGAGTGATGTAAAACTCAGTTGAAATCAACCAGTGAGAGGAGAAGGAGATGAGAAAAAACCTATCTAAGGGGTACAATGAACACAATTTGGGTGACAGGTCCATGTATAGCCAGGACTCAGACATTAGAAAAGTGATCATGTAGTCTAAAATATTTGTACCCCCTTAATATTTTGATATAAAAATAATAATAATAAAGAAATAGAAAAAAATTACTTGATGTCTTTAAACTTCAGGTCTTTTCACCCTACCCTTAGCCATCAAATTATTTAAAAAATGCACATTGATGTCTGGTCCAAGCATATCATGGTCTACTCCAGGTATATCACCACAGTTAGCTCATATCACATTCTGTGAGGGTTAGTTATGTGGGTCTTCACTTTCCTGCCTCAGATGTAAGCTGCCTGAAGATCCCATTTATTTGAGGTAGCAATCTCAGTACTCAGTAATAATCTGTGCTGCATAAATGCATCTGTAATGAAGCTACTAATCTAATTAATCTCAAAGAATTACTTCTGAATGACATTTTGTTTCATAGTACAATTGTTGTGTATATTTAAAAAATCACAAATATGCAAATAAAATCAGAAGAGGGAAGAATATTTTAAATACTTCAAAAATCAGCATAAGAAGTTATATCGAATTGGTAGCAATCACAATTATGATATCAAGAAGATACACTACTGTTTAAAAGAGGGCCTGAATTATGAGAAGTATTTGAGAATTCCCAAAATGTCACTCCATGGAATCAGAGTGTGAAAATAGGAAATGAACGCAATGTAGCTTTGGCAACCCCAAACTCTGTGATAGAGAACTCGGGCTTGTCTCCTGCAATTGTAGGTAGACATCAGATGGAAATAATTCTGTTCAAGAAAGAATGTGTATTCTGTCCTGTATTTCTGTATTCATCCTGTCCTCCCTGTATTGCCCCGCCAAGTAGTCTGGAGGGCTTTGGATTACGCTTCAACCTGAAGCACGCATGTAGACACAAAGCCACCACAGCCACCACATTATTGCATTTGGAAGTTTCCAAAGTATCTTCCTTTTATAATATCTCATTTGATTTTCTCAAGTACTTTTGAGGTCATAAACAAGCTGAGAAAATAAGCTCAGAGAAACCAAAGAACCAGCTCAACATCTCACAGCTAGCCCCTGTCAGAGCCAGACCACCCGAACCCAAAGCCATTGGTATTTATAGAGTATTACATTCCTCTTTTTACATACATAACATTTAAGAAATGTACATGTCTTCTAATAAAATAAAGAAAACCAACTGAATATGAGCCATTTTTGGAAGGTTAAAGCATAGTCCCATATATCCAACTCCTCCCATGTTATTAAGGATTTTTTAAATTTGTGACACTCCAAATATCAGTTTTCTGAGTCAGATAAAATGAAATACATTTTAATATTTCTCACAGAAGGAAAAGAAGACCATATGATCAGGGCTCGTGTGATAAAATAGGGAAGAACTATTTCCAAGCCACTAATTTAGTCCTTGCTATTTTGAGTTTGGCTAGAAGCCACCACCTAGAGAACAAGATAATTCTGGCTATAGTGTTAAGCTAAAACACGAGCAACAAATCATGAATCTTTGTTATGAATGATGTGTAACTTTATGCCAACTCCAAAACATAGTTTCTCAGGCTACTGGAAATTCCAGCTACTGCATATCATAAAGCATTTAAGTGCAAGAAGTGAAACTAAGGCCCAAAGAACACACATCTATTCCTTAGTGAGAATCGCTCTATCACTATTACACCAAAGTATTAACAAATAGGCTGGGCACAGTGGCTCACATCTATAATCCTAACACTCTGGGAGGTTGAGGTGGGAGGTCTCTTGAGCTCAGGATTTTGAAATCAGCCTGAGCAAGAGTAAGATCTTGTTTCTACAAATAATAAAAAAATTAACCAGGTGTGGTAGTACACGCCTGTAGTCCCAGCCACTTGGGAAGCTGAAGCCAGAGGATCACTTAAGCCCAGGAGTTTGAGGTTGCAGTGAGCTATTTTGATACCACTGCTTAAGCAACAGAGTAAGACTGTGGGGGGGGGGGAAGTATTTAAAATAAATATGTATCTTCCTTGAAAGATTCAGCCTAAAAAGTTCTTGCTCCTGTCAAAGGTAGAAATCTAGAGAATCATAATTTTAAACAATCAATACTACTCTCAAATTGTGAGAGTTAGCACTACTAGTTAATCTTAGTGAAATTTATATAGATTGGCAAATACTATGTTGAGTTTAAACCATTAAACCCAGAAAATAAAGAATAACACAAAATAAAAGTTATAAACAATGTGACAGAATTTTCAAATACAATATTAAAAAGAACATCATATAATTTACCCACATCAGCCAGAATTATGAGGTTACAGTTATCTATATTATTTACCCCTAAGAAAGAGTAAGCATATGGTGGAAATAATAGGTTTTGTTGGTAGTGATTCAAAATAAAGCGACTGGCACCAAATATTATATGGCAATTTTAAAATGAGAAAAAAAATTTGTTGGAGTATAGGTGAAGAAGATAAGTGATACATAGTTGAATTTGTAGTTGGAAAGTGTACTGTCTTGGCTAACCCTAGGCATAGTTCCCTACCACACTACGGTAGGACTGTGGAGAAGTTTCTGAGACTCAGTTTCCATATATGTAAGATACAAACTATAATATAATGTAAATCCTCATTATTGCATATGGATGATAGGAAAAACAAATGAGAAAATAGCTTTAAAATGAAAAAGGCAAATAGATGATTATTATTTTTGTTACTAGCTTCTGTGTCATTTATAGCGTTTGCTAAGATAATGTAGAAGCCATTTACTTTTATTATGAGGTTCTTAATAAAATAAGGATGAGAAATGAATGTTTACTCTAGTGAATATTTGTAGTTGACAACCAGAATTCATGCCTCTTGTTCACCATTTAATAGAGATTTAACACTATTAGCTAATCTAGTGTAAATAGTCTTTGGGTAACTATACAACCACTATTATTAGTTACATGTTTTATGTTGAACCGGATCATCATCCTGACCAAAATAACTGGCACAGAGACTAAGTCCATAGATGAGCACACACTGAGTCAGAATCAATAAGATGTGTGGAGATATCTGCTGAGACTTCCAAGAAGAAGAGCAAAAGCTTTTTAAAAATCTTACTAATTAGGAATTACAACACCCTCTTATTTCTTTAATTTAATAACTAACATAACATTACAAAGATTTAGAAAATAAGAAAATAATCATAGAAATCAAACTTGTTAGACATAGCTAAAACTAAAACATAATGCAAATTAATAATTTTAGTATTTGCTATAGTTTGAATGTGGCCTCTCCAAAATTCAGGTATTGCCAATGCAGTAGCATTACAAGGTGAAGCCTTTAAGAGGTGATTAAGCCCTGAAGGCTCCTCCCTCATGCATGGGATTAGGTACCCTTGTTCGTCCCACTTTCCCGTTAACATTCTTCCATATAATGACAAAGGGTTCCTCCCTTCCAGAGGCTGCAGCATCAAGGTGCCATTCTGGAAGCAGACAGCAGCCTTCACTAGACAGCTGGACCTGCCAGTGCTTTGATCTTGGACTTCTCAGCCTCCAGAACTGTGAGAAAATATATTTCTGTTCTTTATAAACTGCTCAGTCTGTTAAAAATTCTGTCCTGTTTGTTTGTCCTGCTATAATAAAACAAATAGGACAGAATTTTTATAATAAAGTAAAATGAAAAAGTGAGATAGATGATAAAATAAATTTAAGAAAATCAAGGACATCAGAAAGCAGAAAATTAATAAATTGACTATAGAAGTTGGTTATTTAAAATTAACAATGTGGAACATGAAATTCTGGTAAAGTTTTCCAAGTAATCAGAGAAGTAACTAAATAAATCTGAAGGAGAAATAAAAATAAAGAATAGATTCAAATATTGATCATGAAATGGTAGGAAAAAATAAGAACATTTTAATATGACTCTATAAGACAAAACAAAAAATCAGTAGGACAGGTTTATTCAGAATTTTTTTTTTTTTTTGAGACAGAGTCTCACTATGTTGCCCTCAGTGGAGTACCATGGTGTCACAGCTCACAGCAACCTCAAACTTTTTTGGGCTTAAGTGAACCTCTTGCCTCAGCCTCCCAAGTAGCTGGGACTACAGGTGCCCACCATAAGGCCCAGCTGTTTTTTTTGTTGCAGTTATCAGTGTTGTTTAACTGGCCCAGGCTGGGTTCGAACCAGCCAGCCTCCATGCATGTGGCCAGTGCTGTAACCACTGTGCTATGAGCATCAAGCCACAGAAATCTTTTAAAGAAAGAAAGCTGAGAGCAGCACCTATGGCTCAAAGGAGTAGAGCACCAGGCCCATTTATCACAGGTGGCAGGTTCAAACCCAGCCCCGGTCAAAAACTGCAAGACAAAAAAAAAAAAAAAAAAGAAAAAGAAAGCTGAAAGGAATGACTTAATGGAGGTAAACTATACAGAAGAAGATTTCTGCACAAGTGGGAAGTAGGTATGGGGCAGAAGGTGTGTACATGACAAATAGGATCTCAAAGTGTTACCTGGTCACTGCACTCAGCGCATCCACAAGAATGGCTTTTCCGTTTGGTGGGACCACATCTATGGTTCATCTTATAAGGGTATATGTGAACTTTTCTAAATGTAGAATATAAATGTCTTAACACAATAACTAAGAGGATGCCATGAAGGCTATGTTAACCAGTTTGATGGAAGTATTTCAAATTGTATATAAAAACAGCACACTGTACCCCATGACTGCATTAATGTACACAGCTATGATTTAATAAAAAAAATTTTAAAAAAGAATGGCTTTTCCCATCTACTCATAATTTTATTATCCTTCATTGGAGGACAAAAGCAGCCTTTTGTTTATTATGTATGAATAATAAATATGAGGCAGCCAGAGAAAAAAAGACCTTATCCACAGAGGACCAAAGATAATCAACACACAAATTCTCACCAGAAATTATGCAAGCCTGGGTAGCACCTGTGGCTCAAAGGAGTAGGGCGCTGGCCCCATATGCCAGAGGTGGTGGGTTCAAACCCAGTCCTGGCCAAACTGCAAAAAAAAAAAAAAAGAAAAGAAAAAGAAAAGAAAAGAAATTATGCAAGCCAGAAGACAATGGAATTACAGAAAGAAAAAATAATCATTCTCATAATTCTGTGTGCAATGAAGTCTTAAATGTGAGGGTGAAATAACTTTTTAACACAAAGTTCATAAAAATT
>NW_003852577.1:984676-994083 GCF_000181295.1 Otolemur garnettii
CCCGCCACAATGCCTGGTTATTTATTAATTTTGTTCAGTTGCAGCTGTCATTGTTGTTTAGCAGGCCTGGGCCGGGCTCAAACATGCCACCTTCAGTATATGTGGCTGGCGCCCTAACCACTGAGCTATGGACACCAAACCTAAAAGGAAATCCTTCAGGCAAAAGTAAAATGATAGCAAATGAGCAAAGAGTCAATTCATCATGAAGACATGTTGCATTTAAATGTATCTGCAGCTCATAACAGAACAGTATATCTAAAGCAAAACCTGCCAGAACTGAAAGGGAAAATTTACAAATCCACAATTATAATTAGAGATTTCAACACTACTATCTTAGTAATAGAAAGCAGAGAGAAAACTCAGTAAGGATGTCAGAAACTCAAGCCACACATTAAAATTTGATGCAGTTAGCATTTGTAGAAGACTGCTCCCAGACACAGCAGAATACATATTTGCTTTCTAAGGATGCACAGAACATTCATCAAGATAGATCATATGCTGGCCGAAAAGAAAAGTTTCAATAAATTTTAAAAGATTGAAGTAACATGGAATATGTTCTCTGAATACAATGGCATTGAATAAAACAAATACTAGAAAGAAACCTGGAAAATCTAAACATTTTTAAAAAATTGAACAGAAATAAAAGAATAAAACCACAATGGAAATTAGAAATTTTTTGACTTGAATAAAAATGAAAACAAAGGGTCAAGATTTGTGGAAAAACAGCACTCAGAGTGAAATACATAAGTTTAAATGTTTATATTAGGAAAGAAAACATGAAAATCAAATACCTAACTTCTATGTTAGTTAGATGGAGGAAGAAGACCAAATTAAATGCAAAGTAAATTCAAAGAATAAAATAATAAATATGAGAACAAAACAACAACCAAATGGAAAACCAACAAACATTTTTATAAAAGAACAAAATCAAGAGTTACTTCCTTAAAAACATCAACTTCGATAAAATCCTAGCTAAACTCATCATCATCAACAACAGCAAAGAAAATGCCTCTGCCAGGAACGAGAGTAAGGTCACCACAACAGACAGCACAGGCAAAGCAAGGGAAGTGAGAGAGTATTATGAGTAACATTAGAACCTTAGACGAAGTGAACAAATTCCTTGCAAGTTCCCCATTCCTAAACTGCTTTAAGAAGACATAGATACCATAATGAAATGCCAACTACATACACACTAGGCTGGCTAAAATTAAATAGGTTGAAAATACAAAACATGGAGAAATTTGGAACATGAAGTGCACAGTTACTTTAGAGAGCAATCTGGTAGCTCCCAACAACGTTACACAGACACCTAACATTTCACCCAGTAACTCAATTCCTAAAGTATCACCCAATAGAAATGAAAATGAAGAGCCACACGGAGACTCAAACACAGAATGTTGAAATGTTTGTTCAAAATAGTTCCACGCTGGAAACAATATGAATGTCCGTTGTCAGGTGAATGGATACAAACAAACTGTGGTATGTTCAGAAAAGAGAATATTATCCAGAAATAGAGGGAATGAACTAAAAGCATGGATAAACTTAAAAAAAGCATAAGCTAAGTGAAAAAAATCCAGACAAAAAAGAGTACAGACTGTGTGCTCTTCCATTTCAACAGAATTCTATGAAAAGCAAACATAATGTATAGTGACAGAAAGCAGATCGGGGCTGCCAGGATCTGCAGCAGAGTGACTGACTGGGAAGGGGCACTAGGGGGGGACAGCACAAACATTCTCCATCTCAGTTAGGGTGGTGGTTTATGGGCATATAAAACTGTCAAAACTCATCAAAATGAACACTTGAAATGGGTACATTTTAAATTAACATAGCATTGTCGAGAACAGTTGGAGGTTCCCCCCAAAATTAAAACTAGAGCTACCAGAAAATCCCGAAATCCCCTTCTAGGTCTACATCCAAATGAAGTAGAATCAGCGTGAGAGAGAGCTCCCACCCTTCTGTGCTCACTGCAGCATTATTCACACTAGCCACGATGCAGAATCAACCTCAATGCCCATCACTGGGTGACAGATAAAGAAACCGTGGTACACAAGCACAGTGGATGGCACTGTTGGGCTATTAAAAAAAAAAAAAAAAAAGACAAGAACATCCTGTTATTTGTGACTGTAGATGAACCTGGAGGACGTTATGTTAACTGAAATAAGCCAGACACAAAAAGGCAAAACACCTCATGATCTCATCTACATGCAGAATCTGACATAGGCAAACTCATGAAAGCAGAGATGAGAATGGTGGGCGTCGGGAATGACAGGGATGTTTGGGTAGATATTTGCCAATGTGTACGGAAGTTCAGTTAGGTCAGAAAAGTAAGTTAAAGAGATCTACTGCAGTCACCCTGAACCCCATCACCATTATTTCTTGTTTGCAAATTATAATAGCCTCCCAACTAGTCTTTGTGCTTCTGTCTTCTTTCTTTATAATTGATTCTCAAGATAGCAGCCAGGGTGATCCTGCTAAAATATAACAAAATCATGTTATTTCAGTGAGAATAAAATTCAATGCCCTATAGGACTTTGCACAATTTCGTCCCTTATTTTCTCTCTTACTTCAACTCCTAGCATTCTCCTTGCCACAAAAGCAACATTTATTTTCCTGCCTATACCTCAAACCAGGGATGACTCTACCTCAGGGCCATTGCACATGCAGTTCTCTCTGTCTGCCACACTTACCCCCAGGTATCCACTCACTCACACAAATGTCACCTTGGCCTTCTCTAAACAGCCACTAAAATTTTAGCACATTTCAGCATTTCTATTCACCTCACCTATATTTTCATCTACATAACACTTACCACCTTCTAATGTACTGTATGTCCTTTTTAATAATGTTTAGTGTCTGTCTCTCCCAACTAAACACAAACTCCATATAGGCCAGTAGAGGGGGTTGTTTATTTAGTTCATCTCTGTATCCTCAGCACTTAGAACTATACCTAAAACATAATAGGAGATCAACAAATATCTGTTCAGTTAATATTAATGGGGAAGTATATTAAATTATTTTTTTGTCTATTTCAGGTTAATGAGAGCGTGCAAACAACCAGGTTATAATGACTGCATTGCTTAGGTAGAGTCCCTCTTGTAGTTGTGTCCTGCATGCAAGAGGTATGCCATATACCCTTGTATTATGCCCATAAAATCAGTTTTAAAATGATATTTTCTTCTATAACCATTATTTGTCATTGTTTTGAAAGTTCAGGCCAAAAAAAGTAAGAAAGAAAGAAAGAGAAAAAAAGAAAGAAAGAAAGAAAGAAAGTTCTGGCTAATACAAATGGATACTAAACCAAAAACAATGTTTTAATTACTTGAAAAGAGATTTTTTTTCCTCTTTATTTACAGATGTTATGGCTATAAGCCAAAAAAAAAATAGAATCATTTTTTAATTACTAGGGGAGTTCAGTATCTACTAGTATTATGGGTTTAATTGTGTCCATTCTTATGTTGAAGACCTACTCCCTGTATAGAATGTGACTGTATTTGGAGAGAGGACTTTTAAAAAATTGACTGAATTAAAATGAGGCCATTAGGGTGAGCCCCAATCTAATCTGACTGATGTCTTCATAAGAAGAAGCAGTTGGGACCCCAGGGACGCATGTGCTCAGAGAACAAATTATAGGAGAGAGGACTCAGCCCAAACGCAGCCACCTGCAGTCAAGGAGAGAGGGTTCAGAAGACATTCACTCCCCACATACCTTGATCTTTAATGTGTAGCCTCCAGAACTGGGAGACAGTAAATTTCTGGGGGGTTGTTTTGGTTTTTTGAGATAGCGTTAAAGCAACATGGTGGCTCGATGCAGTTGCAAAAATAATTTCAAAGAGCAAGTAAAGTTTTAGCAGGAAAAAGAAAGTTTATTAACGACTTGCACAGCAAGTAGGGCCTATCCTAGTGACTGTAGGCTCCATGGAAAGCATAGTTTTAGGTTTTATACACAGCTTGGAGGAGTATTGGGAGCTTCTTGGAAGACTTTCAGGGTCTTAATTAACTCGGCCCTCCAAACAACCCACCTGCAAGGAGTTTTAATCAGTCTCATTCCCGTAATAGCCCAGGTCAGCCTGACCCAAACCAATCTAGAATTGGTTGAACCATATCCATCATCCACCCTGCTTATATCTAGCGAACTGCCTAACAACAGAGCACAGTTGTGTCATCACAGCTCACTGCAGCCTCAAACTCCTCCTCTCTCAGCCTCCCAAGTAGCTGGGACTAGGCACGTACCACCACACCTGTCTAATTGTTCTACTTTTTATAGAGACAGGGTAAATTTCTGGTTTTCAAGTCATCCAGGATGTAGTATTTTGTTATGGAAGCTCAGAAAACTAATACAACTGGCAATAATGAGTTAAAATACAAAGCAGGGTAAATATTTCATTCATAACAGCTGTACAACCACAGAATACTTCAGAATATATCTAGTTGGGAAAAACCAATGTTCTGTGTAATTATCCTTAGTATCTATCACCCTCATGGCACTCTTCGGTAGATGGAGCAGGGACAATGTTCTCAGCCAACCCTGGAGCCTGGATGCCCACCATAAACTGGGGTGGGATTATCTTCTTTGGCTCCTGGAGAGGTCTCTGCTCAACAACACCTGTCACAGGTTTTAGGGTGTTGAGAGATTAGGTTTTGGTCTCAGGTTCAACCCATGCCCAACCTCCAGATGATGCAGGCTTGCTCTCCCTCATAAGATGGTTTCATCACATATTCCTTGAACAAGTGAAGATTAAAGCCAAAGGCACTTGTTACAATGGAAATACCATGTCCAGTCATAGTGAATCCCAGCCTCTGCAGCCTCAGTAATCTGTCAGGGATCTTCCAAGAACACAAGAGGGGTTCAGGAGTGCATTCTGGCCTGCTTCTTCCCCTGGCACAACCTCAAATGCCAAAGGCAGTTCAAGGTCACTCCTACCCTTGGAGACTCAGCTACTACATCTTTCAGGAGCCCTCTCCTTCCAGATCTTCATGTGGCTGATTCTTTCTCATCATTCATGACTTAGTACAATGTCACTCCCTTAGAGACTCATCCAAACTCCAGCTCCATCCCCATGCTCCATCCATCCCATCCTTCTATTTTATTGTTCATGGCTTACTCCCACCTGACATTTTTCTTTGCTTCCTTGCTGTGGTCTGCATTTCTGCCTTTAGACTGCAAGCTTCCATCTTTGGGGCTAACTATCTCTCCCCCAACAATGCCTGGAATGACCCCTGGTGCAAGGTGGGGACATGATACTTGATGAATGCATAAGCAATCACACACTTTTTATCTTATAAACAGATAAAAAGTTAAACATAAAAGTGATGCTATAAAGTTGGCATACAAGGGTCTATTGGGATAGAGAAAACTTTCTAAGCAAAGAAGCAATAGTATAAACAAAAAATGAAAATTGATTCATTTGATTGCATAAAGAAAATGTCTATATTTAATAAATATCTATACATGAAAAAAGTTCATTAACAAATAACTAAATAGCAGGAAATCCTGTTTCCGGAAGACAATATATTAGCATTCATAATATACAAATAATTCTCATAAGTCAGCCAGAAATTCTCCAAGATCTATGCCTACACATCTTTAACATAAGCTATTTTGAAGAGACTGTGTCTCAGAAAAGCTCAGTTAACTTGTATGGCATCACTCAGTATACAAACAGCAGAACCCAAACAGACTGGTTCTAGAACCCATATGCTAAACCACCATACCATTGTAGCAGGAAACCAATGCAGACAGAAGACTCCAGGCATCAGATGATCAGAGGAAGCGGCTTTATTTCTGCGGCTGGGAGAACTCGGAAGACTAGTGTCTCAAAAACGATGCCCCCCCCCCAATCTCCTGCCTCTCTTTTATCCACTTTTCAGGGCTAGAATGCACATGAGGGTCATAAAACTAAGCAAGGGATGACATCCAAAGGTCCCAGGACTTGGGGGAAGGTCAGATTTGCTGGCGCCCTTGACACCGGTCGAGCTACCTGCCCTCAGAGGCAATGGAAGGCCAAGTTACAAGGTTACAGTCTAGGCCCCCCATGTCAAGGGAGGAGCATACAGATAGCAGAGACATCTGCGGCCTGGCTAATGCCTACACAGGGTGGTTAGGACTGATCTTTAGCTGTTTTTTTTACTCTCATGCCTCACCATGATATTGTCACAGACCAAAGACAAGCAGGGTAATGGCAGCAGCTGTTCCTCCCTGATGTGCAGATCTGGGGTGATGTGTGGTGGCTCCCACAGAGGACAAGGGCATGCCTCCCTGATGTGCAGGCTTGCGGTGACTCCTGGTGGCTCCATGGAGGACAAGGGCATGTCTTGCCAATGCACAGACCTGGGGTGACTCCTGGTGGCTCCCATGGAGGACAAGGACATGTCTCCATGATGTGCAGACCTGCGGTGACTCCTGGTGGGTCCCATGGAGGACGAGAGCATGTCTCCCCGACATGCAGACCTGCGGTGACTTATGGTGGCTTCCATGGAGGATGAGGGCACATCTCCCTGACATACAGACCTGGGGTTGATACAAAATTCCTCCACTCAGGGCTGAACAAGGTTCCCCCATTCTCTGGGCCCAGGAGCTGGGAAAGCAGATCCCCATTTCCAGGCACAAACAGGTTGCCTTTTGCAGGACACACCCTCTGGGCTCTAAGATCATGAACAAAGCAGCCTCAGATGGTTTTTCGGGTGATTCCACCTTGAATAGGGAGCACACACCCTAATCTCCTCTTGAAGACAAACACTGTAAAGGACCTGATAACCTTGCCCTAGTAGAAGAGGAACTACATTCATTCATTTGTTAATGCGCTCATTAACTTTGAAAAGATGTTTTTCCACCTACTACATCCTGGCCAAGTATAATTCTCAAGACCTAATACCCCTAGATAAAGAGCCCACGTATTCCTTTCTAATAAAATCCTATCTTACCACTGATCTGTGGTCCATGGGTTCATTCTTCTAATCCCTGAGACCAAGGACCTACTGAGGAAGAAACTGTGGTATCATAGTTGGAGGCTCATATCCCAAGATTGAAGATCTGTGGTTAGCAGTGGGACTGAGAAGGGATGCCCAAGAACGGTGAGGGCCAGGAGAACAGGTTCTCAAGGACACTGCAAGGATACACCTGCAGCGTCCTCTCCATAGTGACTCAGCTCTTGGGAATTTGTAGACTTAAGTTCCCCGAACCTGGAAATTTCCACTTCTGTGAAATACTGTAGTTCTGTGGGGACTGGAACAGTATCTCCCACTTGATTCAAACTGACTAATAAAAAAGTTACCTATGAGTTGGAACTTTTTTTTTTTTGAGATAGAGTCTCATTCTGTCACCCTTGGCAGAGTGTCCTGGTGTCACAGCTCAGCAACCTCCAACTCTTGGGCTTAAGCAATTCTCTTGCCTCAGCCTCCCGAGTAGCTGGGACCACAGGCGCCCGCCAGAATGCCTGGCTATTTTTGTTGCAGTTGCCACTGCTGTTTTAGCAGGCCGGAGCTGGGTTCGAATCCACCACCCTTGGAATATGGGGCTGGCACCCCACCCACTGAGGCATAGGTGTCTCCTGGGTTGGAACTTTTTGACTGGAGATAAAAGGAAAAAGACCAAGCCAGTCTGGGAGTGTGGCCATTTCAAATTCTTCTGTACTGTAAGCTCCGGGCTGGTGAATAAAGTCCTTCCTCTTATAAATACGGTGTTTGGGTGCTCTTTCTCTTCACTGGGCCTCATCCTCCCACAACAGGACCACTTGCCTTTATCCTGCTTCTCTCTATAGTTATAATAATGGAGACCAATAATTTTGATGCCCTTTTGGTAGAAGTACATAATATGGCTGCTGACCATAGTATGGCTGCTGGAGAGCCTTCTGAAAAATAGGATCTCCCAGATCTTTTACTATCTGTTTCTGTTTTCCATGATCACAACCTTTTTCTACTGATCTCTACAAACCCTGCCACTTTCTCTCTCTCTCCTTGAAGTTTACATGCTTGGTTTGAACGTTGGTAAAGGATTACTTTATATATTTAGTTAAGTTGGTACTGACTCTGGTGTTTTTCAGATGTTATAAACGTGTTCCAAAAAAGTCCTTTCATTGTCTTTCACAGCAAAATTGTATTCAATTGGCTTTTCCACAGGTTTGAGAAAAAGCTGAATTAAGTTAACAGAGAAGTCAGCTCCAAACAAAGGGCAAAATGACTCTCCTACATGGCTTCTCTGGGAGACCAGGAGCCTACCAACACAAGCCTGGGTGCAATTCCCCAAGGCAAGAATTTCCCTAAACCCCAGACTACAGTTCACTCTGAAAGAAAATCTTTAAAAATGAAGAAAGGCAAAGAAAATGACCCGGCTATTTGATTTTTTTTCTGGTCTGTTGGCATAAATGGAAGGGTTCAAAGTCATTCTAGGTTTCTCTAAGACTTTGCCTAGTTGTAGCTGGTTATAATGCAAAATTTTAGAGTGTCTCTCAAAACTGAGTTTAATTATTGTTACCTTGCTGATGTTTGGGGTGGGGGGAGGAGGTTAGAAAACCTAGCATTTAAGACCTGGTCATAATTTTCCTTTGTTACTGGGAATTTAGAAGAAACTTGTAAAATTATAAAGGGTTAAATGTGTAAGCACTACACTGCCATTTTCTCCAGGATGGGGCTCATCCCCACTTTGATTGATACTCTGGGGCAGGGGCAGAAAGGGGCAGAACTTGTTGCATCAGGTGGGACTAGGCTCCCGGATACCTGATTTTTCAGGCTGTGCTGCCAGCAAGTAATAAGCACAAGAGACCCTGTGGGTACAAAGTGTTACACCGGTAATTGTGGCTAAATTCACACAAGTGCAGGGGCTGAGGAAGCCACTCTCCTCGGGGATTTCTGCCCAAGCATTGGAAAGATGCTTCCTTTTGTTTGGCCAAAAGACTTCTTTGGTTGGTCAGAGGACACTTTGACAACCCAGGAATATGGCCGGGTAGGATTGATTAAGACACTGAATGTTTGTTCTTTCCCGCAGATGGGTAATGTTCTCTCTCTAGAGAACATCCAGTTAACATGTTCTCTTGTCAAGAGAACTGTCACCAGGTGGGACCAGGCTCCCGGATACCTGCTATTTCAGCCTGTGCTGCCAGAATCCCCCTCTGGGCTATGTTTGATCCCCAAATGCTGAAAAAAAATATATAGGGTGGTGCCTGTGGCTCAAAGGAGTAGGGCACTGGTCCCATATGCCAAAGGTGGTGGGTTCAAACCCAGCCCTAGCCAAAAATTGTATAAATGTTGAAAAAAAAAAGAGGATAAACTCCAGTCTCTTACAATGCCATTCTTCTGAGTTATGCAATGCTAAAATTTTACTGTATCTCCATCATTTCAAAGCTCATCTACGAGAGTTTTTCTGTTTTAACAAAAACCAAGTCATATACATGTATTTAATTTACAATGTATGT
>NW_003852577.1:994103-1001409 GCF_000181295.1 Otolemur garnettii
AAAAAAAAAAAAAAAAAAAAGGATGATTTTCTTCTGCACCCAGGCCTGGCCTTAGGATTGACTCTCCAATGATAAATGATAACCACCAGAGGGTACTCTAAATTATGGTAACAAGAAAGGAAATGGGCTGAATTACCTATGTGCAAGCTTCTTTTTTCCTCAGGGACAGCCCCCATCTGTGTAAAACCTGTCAGACAGATTCTGCTCTCCTGGCTGTAGCAACTTGTCCAAACGTCCAGGGATTCCTGAGAGAGATGCCGTCACTACCTAGTTCAAACCTGACATCTACTTCTCCCACACCTTCCTTGGTACATTTAGGAACCCCAGGAAGGAGGCTGTTCCAAGAATTTCTTCTGATCCTATTGGGACCTGCAGAAAGCAACTGTGTCCTTTGCGTCCCTTGGACCAGACTGCAGGTGGTGAGAAGGGAGATGCACAAATGTTCACGCCATTTTCTCTGGCAGACTTAAAACAAATTAAGGTTGATTTTGGCAAGTTTTCTGATGACCCAGAAAGGTATACCAATGTTCTCCAAGGGTTAGGACAAATCTTTGACCTCTCTTGGTGAGATGTGATGCTATTACTAGATCAAACTTTAACTTTTAATGAAAAAAAATGAAAGCTAGAAAGTGGGGTGATTTGTGGTTCATGTCCAATACTGATGGCAGTATGTCTCCTGAGGAAAGGGACAGATACCCCATGGGAAGACAGAGTGTTCCCTTTGAGGATCCCTAATGGGACCCTGAGAAACAAGGTGACTGGTACCATAAGCATTTTCTAACATGTACCCTGGAAGGTTTATATTGATCCAAGAAAAAACCTATGAACTATTCTAAGTTGTCTACTATTTACCAGGAACAAAATTAGAGTCCCTCAGCCTTTCTTGAGCGGCTTAGGGAGGTGATGAGAAAACACACCCAGTTAACACCTGACTCCTTAGAGGGCCAAATTATTTCAAAAGGTAAATTTATCATTCAAGCAGCCCCAGACATTCGAAGACACCTCCAGAAATTGGCTCCAGGCCCAGATCATAATATAGAGAATCTTCTTAAAATGGCCACTGTGGTCTTTTATAACCAAGATCAGGAGAAAGAGGAGGAAAAAGAGAAAAGGGATTAAAAAAATGACAGCTTGAGTAATGGCACTCCACAAACAGGCACCATTCAGGGGCAGGGGGAAGCCAAAAGAGCTAAAAGCAAGTGTTTCCAATGTGGTCAGACTGGCCACTTCAGGAAAGATTGCCCCCCAGCAGCACCGCCTGTCAGGCAAGCCAATGGGGTCCTGTCCAGAGTGTAAGGGTGACCACTGGAGGATGGCCTGTCCCCAGAGGTGAAGGCCTCTTGGGACAGTGATCCCCCATCAGCCCCCAAACTGGACTGAGGGTGCCCAAGGCAGATTCTCATGGCTCCGCTTGTGTCATCACCCCTCAAGAGCCCCTGGCCTGTCTCATAGAGGAGGGCCAGGAGATAGAATTTCTTCTGGACACTGGAGCAACCTTTTCTATACTCCTTTCTAATCCTGGTCTTTTATCCCCCAAATCTGTAACTATACAGGGAGTGTCTGGAAAGCCAGTTACCTAATTTTTCTCTTACCTTTTAAGCTGCAATTGGGGTGACTGTTCTCTCATGCCTTCCTAATCATGCCTGAAAGTCCTGCTCCCCTTTGCAGGAGGGATATACTAAATAAAGTGGAAAAAACCATGTATATGAATATGGGACAGGAAACTACACTATGCCTTCCCTTATTAGAGACAGAAATTAACCCAGAAGTGTGAGCCACTGAGGGACAGGAGGGAAGAGGAAGATACACTCAACCAGTCCAAATTAAGTTAAAGAATCCCACCATCTATCCCAATCAAAAACAATATCCTCTAAAAGCAGATGCTAAGAATGGGCTGATACCCATAATATAGAATCTAAAGGGACAAAAATTATTAATACCTTGCAATAGTCCATGTAACACTCCTATTCTAGGATGCCAAAGCCAAATGCAATTTGGAGACTAGTCCGAGATGTCCACATTATAAATGAAGAAGTCATTTCTCTCCATCCTGTAGTTCCCAATCTGTATACTTTATTGTCTCATATCCCTGAAAAGGCTGCCTGTTTCTAGACTTAAAAGATGCCTTCTTTTTTGGGCAGCACCTATGGCTTAGTGGGTAGGGTGCTGGCCCCATATACCGAGAGTGGTGGGTTTGAACCCGGCCCCGGTCAAACTGCAACAAAAACATAGCTGGGCTTTGTGGCAGGCGCCTGTAGTCCCAGCTACTCGGGAGGCTGAGGCAAGAGAATCACTTAAGCCTAAGAGCTGGAGGTTGCTGTGAGCTATGATGCTACAGCACTCTACCAAGGGTGACAGAGTAAAACTCTCTTAAAAAAAAAAAAAAAAAAAGATGCCTTCTTTTCCATTTCTCTTCATGAGAATTCCCAATATCTTTTGCTTTTGAAGATCCCTCTGACCCTTCTACCCAGCTCACATGGACTGTGTTACCCCAGGGATTTAGGGACAGCCCTTACTTGTTTGGACAGACCTTAGTCCAAGACTTGAGTCATTTTTCATATCCTATGGTAACTCTTATTCAGAATGTAGATGATATTCTTTTGGTAGTGCCAGATGCAGAGGAATGCCACAAGGCTATACAGCCTGTATTAAACTTTCTAACTGATTGTGGGTACAAGGTTTCCAAGGCTAAAGCCAAATTACGTGTGCCTGAAGCTCACTATTTGGGTCTCCCACTTTCACAGGGGAAGAGAGCCTTGGGTAAAGAAAGAATAGAACCAATATTGGCTCACCCTAAACCTCAAACTCTTAGACTGATTTGAAGCTTCTTGGAATTACAGACTTTTGCGGACTCTAGATTCCTATTAAACTAAATTTGGGAAGAGATCTAATTACCCCAACTTGGGAGGGGCCCTTTCCTATTATCTTATCTTCTACAGCTATTAAAGTTATGGGAATAGATTCCTGGATACATCATTCACAGGTGAAATCCTGGAACCCACCACCTCCTACAAGAGTAGACTGTGAAGAAAATGAACCACAGTTCACTTACACTTGTGAGCCTAAAGAAGATTTGAAGTTATTATTTAAAAGACAGCAAGGAAAGTGTTAATACAGTTTTCCCTCAAAGTCACAGACTTCATTAACCCCCTCCTCTCAGTGTTCTACCCTTCCCTTTTAATGTGCTAATCAGATTTATGTCTTCCAGAGATGATATCATCAAACCACAGTGAAAAGGGTTCCAGCCCAAGACCTGACTCTATTGTGAACTCCTGGATCACCTTTCAACTCAGGAAACCCTAACTGTCCCCTTCTATTGATATTTGATTCTCCCATTCAAGCCTAAACAAAGGACCCCAGTTTCTGAGGCCTGAGCAATTTCATAAAGAGAATATCCTAACATTTTGCCCCAAGCTAGAGGAATCAACCCAGATTTCCATTTACTGAGATCATCCTCTTCTGAGGAACCTCTAATGTTCCCCCTATCACCGTCCATCTTAAGCAGGAAGCAATTTGGAGTGGTCAGGGTCCCTTTTCTCTAACAGTAGTTAGAGCTTCTATTTGGAGAGAAGGTTGATTGATACAGGATTCCATCACTCAGGGCTGGACAGTGAGCCCTCCATTCTCCAGGCCCAGGAGAGCTCAGAAATCAGATCCCCATTTCCAGGCACAAACAGGCTGCCTTTTGCAAGACACACCCTCTGGGCTCTAGCAAGATCAAGAACAAAGTAGCCTCAGTTGTTTTTGGGGGGTGGTTCCACTAAGGAGCACACACCCTAATCCCCTCTCAGAAACAAAAACTGTAAAGGACCTGAAAACTTTGCCCTAGTGGGGGAGGAACTACATTCATTCATTTTTTAATGTGCTCATTAACTTTGAAAAGACCTTTTCCACCTACCAAGTCCTGGCTATGTGTAATTAATTCTCAAGACCTAATATGTCTAGATAAAGAGCCTATGTTCAGACTCCTCAGTTAGTTCTTTTCCCCTTCCAGAAGCTCTGGTGCTTTTTACTTCTGTATTCCTTTCTAATAAAATCGTACCTTACCACTGATCTGTGGTCTGAGGATTCATTCTTTGAATCCCTGAGACCAATGACCTACTGAGGAAGAAATTCTGGTATCAGGGTGCCTCGTGGTGTCTCCACCCACAATAGGTCCCGTGCTGGCCACTGTGCCCTTTCAGATGTGGTGAATTCATTTTATGGTTTCATGCTCTAAACTAAGGATTCCAGGCCAAGGACAGTATAACCCTGAGCTAGATGTCAATCCCAAACAGAGGGACTTTATACACCAAAAAGGCCCAAGACATGGCTTTGTAGACACACCTTGTTTTAAAGTTACACCCTGAAACTCTATCTTCCTTCACCAATCCACTCATATTGTTGCAGGAAGATGAGGCCTAATGGAGAGAAAGAGCACCCAAATACCACATTTATGAGAGGAAAGGCTTTATTCATTAGCTGGGAGCTTACGGCATAGATTTCCAAATGGCCAAGCTCCCCGACTGGCTTGGTCTTTCTCCTTTTATTGACAGTCAAAAAGTTCCACCCCACAGGTATCCTTCCCATTGGCCAGTTTGAATCAAGCAGGAGATGCTAGTCCAGCCCCTACAGAACTACAGGATTTCACAGAAGTGGAAATTTCCAGGTTCCAGAAAGTTAAGTCCACAAATTCCCAAGAGCTGAGTCACCATGGAGAGGACCCTGCAGGTGCATCCTTGTAGTTTCCCTGAGAAGACCTATTCTCCCAGACCTCACCCTTCTTGGGTATCCTCTCTCAATATGAACAATTCCTCTGATCTCCTGACTCATTCCCGCAGGGGTGGGGCAGACACAGAATGTCTGGGGGATGAAATTGCTCTGGAACTGACCTGTTACTATATTTATACTCATTTGTGCCTCTCGCCCCCCACCCACCCAGCCACTTACACAGATATGGAAACTCCCTCCCCTGTGGCTGGAAAGCCAGTGCAGTGCCCCATGCTGTGTCTCTGGCAGGTGGAGTGACGCAGGGCCGTGCAGCATCTGGGCAGGTGAGTGAGGCGGGCTGCTGTAGCATCTCTTCAGGTGGAGTGACGCGGGGCCGTGCAGCATCTGGGCAGGTGAGTGAGGCGGGCTGCTGTAGCATCTCTTCAGGTGGAGTGACGCGGGGCCGTGCAGCATCTGGGCAGGTGAGTGAGGCAGACATTCACTTCTTATCTTCTTCTCCATCATCCCACCAGGACTTAAAGCAAACCCCAATTTATAAGTCACCCTCTGCAATTAGCATCCCAGTTCCCAATAGAAGCTTTATTTTTCTCACACTTGGGCTTCTCCTACCATGTACCAATTACCCAAATGCATCCCATAATAGGCTACAAATGTCATTATTTTCTTCTTCCAACCTTGCTCCCTGTCAAGTTTGTAGCATCGCAGACCACAGAAAGCAAAACCAGAGTGTTTTGGGGAAATGCAGCTGGCTGACTTCACCACTCAGATGGCTGCAAGTTGTCCCAAAGTCATGGCCTGCTCAAGTTTGCCAGTGCTTTGGTCCCACATCCTAGCCTTGGCCTGTACTTCTTTCTGTACTCCCCCACACAGAGCACTGCCTCCTTCCCAGGAGAAGTGTTGTCTTTATGACCATGTCTGTCCTACACAGGCTACTCTCACAGAGGAGGCTGCCATGCTTACCCGTGGTTCCTCCAGTGGTCAGTGTCTACCACAGAGTTATCACACCCCTGCCTCACTGCTTCTCCAATTTCTGCTCCCAGATCCTGGGAAATCCCACTCAGTCTTATGAGTGGGATGGATTTTATAACAGTAGTACCTGCGTGGGAGCTGTGGGTAAGTGCCCTCTCCCTTCAAGCCACACACAACACTGTCCCATCTCCCTCTCAAGCTTCCTTATTCACTTGTGCATTGTGCGTGCATGCATCTGCCAATGCCCTCACCCTCCAAACAGAGCCCTGTGGGAGCAAGAACTCTTCAGCTCATTTTTAATCTCTCCGAGGCATCTGGTGCAAAGTTTTCTTCGTAGCTGGCTTTCTGCAAACATTTTACTTTGTTTGCTTATTTGATTTAAAGGGCACCTAGATATTTCAGGACAGGAGAGAATGTTCATGGCCATCTTAAAGTTACTTCAATATTTTGATTACTAAATCCAACTGATGTAGAGGTAATGAGGCTAGAAAGGTAAGTAGTGACTAGCAAGTCTGGGATTCTCCTTTTTTCTTTTCTTTTCTTATCTTTTGCAGATAACTTGATCTGAGAATATGGTACCTTCCCTCTCAAGGTACCTGTGCTAAGCCCCATCCTGACTGCTACTTTAGTGCGTAGCACTCTCCCTGCCTGCCCAGACTTGTCCTTCTAACAAACTGCCATTCCTTCTGCAGAGTTTCCATTCAAGGATTTCCTCTAGAGAGTGTTTCTGCCTCCCTGCATAAACACTGACGTCCCTCTGTTCTGGCCCCCATATCACCTTATGGAAATCTCTATTCCTGTGTTTGTTAGATTGTAGTTTGGCTGCATTAAATAGAAAACTCCAAAATAACAGTGATTTAAACCACAGAATTTACTTCTCATATTAAAAAACAAACAAAAAAACCCAATAAATTATTAGTAAGCAGCTCAGGGTTGGTGAAGCTACTCCATGGTGCCATCAGAGTCCCAGGTGCCTCCGCTCCACCACTGCAGCACTGGGCTTACACACTCGAGTTCACTTCGTGTTTCAAGACAACTGCTGGAGTTTCAGGCAAGAAGAAAGAAGGAAGGCAGCTGGGAAAAAGCAGCCCTTCTGCTGAATCAGCTCCTTCGAAGTCCACATGTCATATTTCTATTTGTGTCTTCCTAGATTGAACACAGCTATGCCTCACAACAAAGATAGCTGTGAATAGGACTTGCTGCTCACGAACCCAGATAAAACCATGGGTTCTATTTCTAAGGAAAAATGAGAAAGCAGGTGTCAGGTGGGTAGCTAGTAGCTTCTGACTCACAGCCCATATTACAACCAGATCCGGACTTGTTTTTACATTTATCTCTCCTTTGAACCATGAGCTCCTTGAGGTCTGGGGTTGGATCTTATCTTCTTTGGATCCATAAGACCATATACACTGCCTGGCATAGGGCAGGCAATACATCTTTTCTATTCATCATGTTCATCAATGCTCACACATAGCTGAGAGTCAGAAAGTACTGATAAAGGAGTGAATCATTCTAGTGTAAAAGAATGGCCTAATTATAGAAATAGATTCAATTCAGCAAGAATTTATTACATACAGTTGACTGTCAAACAAGGTGGGGGTTAAAGGCGCTGATTCCCCCTCCCCCA
>NW_003852577.1:1001487-1002484 GCF_000181295.1 Otolemur garnettii
ACACAATTGATGTATATTTTGTATATATACTGCATCATAAGAGAGCAGGCTAGAAGAAAGAAAATATTAAGAAAATATAAGGAAGAAAAACATTTATATACTATTCATCAAATGGAAGTGGATCATCATTAAGGGATTCACCCTCATCATCTTCACATTGAGTAGGGTGAGGAGAAGGAGGGAGAGGAGGGGTCTTTTTGTTTCAGAGGTGGAAACAGTTGAAGAGGAGGAATAGGAGAAAGATAGGCATGTTTAGTGTAACTTTACAGAAATGCATTGCAATTTCTGTCTAACCTTTTTTCATCTCTAAACATGTTTCTATATGGTACCAATTCTTCTTCCACTGTTTTCTTCCATCATTTTCTTTAGTTTCAGCACCTGTATCATGGAAGTGTCCATGTCATAAAAGAAGTGAAAGCCATCTTGCACAGTGAGAGCCCTTCCCCGGGCTATGGGGCCAGCTTTGTCTCCTGGGCTTGCCCCTTCTGCGTCTTCTCCACATTGTCTGCCCTGGCTTGAAAGCCCTGGCCTCCATCATGACATCTTCTGGTAATTCCTCCAGTGTGGCGCCTATTAGCTCTTGAATTTTTCCAAGAGTCATGTCTCAAAACCCTCTACCCCCATCTTTTTAATCACATTCACGATCTTTTCCGTGATTTCCCCCAGTGGCTCTGTCATCAATCCTGAGAAGTCTCACACAACATCTGGATAAAGTTTCCTCCAACAAGAATTTATTGGTTTAAGCTTGATGGCATTTTCTAAAATAACAGCATCTTCAATTGGAACTCTGCCCTCCAGTTCCCCAAGTGGGGCCCCTCCACTAAATCTAAACTTCACAGAATATTATTATTATTTAAAAGGATTTGTTAGGAGAAGGAGTCAAATGGCTGACCAGGGACACCAACTGCTAGATTGTCTCATAAAGAATGAAAAGTTTAGTCCCAGTTACTTGGGAGGCTGAGGCAAAAGAATCACTTAAGCCCAAGAGTTGGAGGTT
>NW_003852577.1:1002797-1022235 GCF_000181295.1 Otolemur garnettii
ACTTTCTGCCTGCGCAAGCCCATGGGCTGTTGCCTCCAATGAGGTGGAAGCAGCTTGTGGGCAGGGCACAGGCCGCCAGATGGCAGGCGCAGGCCCAAGGCAGGATGGAAGCCGGGCAGACTGCAGCCCGTCTTGGCTTTCCTGGGGTTGGGGGGAGCTCCCCAACTCCTTGGGCTTTGTCCTTCTCGTTGCCACACAGGTATGCAGGATCCAGCTCAGGCTATAGGATCCACTGGGGTCCAGCAGGTCTCAGATGATTCCCACGATCCGCAGCCTGGACATCATGGGGCCACCCTTCTAATCAGACTGTTTTTGTTAAAACAGCGTGTCTTCACCCAGGGTCCCTCCCAAAGCTTCGGGCACTCAAAGGTGACCAGAGTCTACCATGGACACAAAAGAACATCTCAGCAGCGGGCCCACCCACACAAACATTAGCCAATAACCAGGAGGGAGAACAACACAGCCCCTCAAAACATCTTCCAACTCAACCAATAGGGTATGGCTGATTCACACTCACAAGGATCATCCGCCACCACCAAGAGGCCATTTCAACCTCAAAGTTTGGCAGCAAAGAAGATCAAAGGGAAGGAGGAAGAGAGGGAAGTAAGTAGGGGAAGGAAATACAGAATAAGAAACCACACATAAGAGAAATCAACAAAAAAATCATTGTGAACAAGAACCGGAACAGACTGACTCCCCCTATAGGAATACAGTGCAGCTACCCAACTACAGAAGATCCCAACTATAAAGGATCTGTGGAGAGGAGTTCCAGAGAAAGGGATTTCAGAGTATGGATGGCAAAAACAATGAAGGGAATTGAAGGAAAAATGGAAAACCAACAAAAGAAAATTCAAAAATTGACCCAAGAATTTCACAAAAGAAAAGTCAAAGTCCCCAAGGATCTGGACAAAGTTAGAAAGGATATAACGGAACTTGAAGAAGTGATAAAGGGGCTTTTCAGAGAGCTTCAAAACATAGTAGAAAGTCTCAACAACAGATTAAGCCACAACTCGGGCTAATCAACACAAAGAGCAAACAACCCCATTAAAAACTGGGAAAGAGATGTGAACAGAATATTTTCTCATGAGGACTACCAGCAAACACATAAAAAAATGTTCATTGCCTCTAATCATCAGAGAAATGCAAATCAAAACCACTTTGAGATATCACCTAACCCTAGTGAGAAGGGCTCACATTACAAGGTCCCAATGTAACAGATGCTGGTGTGCATGTGGAAAGAAGGCAACACTCCTGCACTGTTGGTGGCTCTGCAAACTAGTACAGCCTGTATGGAAAGAAGTATGGAGAATCCTCAAAGAACTAACAGTACACCTTCTCTTTGATCCTGTAATCCCATTACTAGGTATTTACCCAAAAGAAGAGAAGTCATTTTACCATAAGGACAATTGCACTGGAATGTTTATAGTAGCCCAATTCACAATTGCAAAGATGTGAAAGCAAAACACATTCCCTTCACGCCTGAATGGATTAATAAACTATAGTATATGTATACCAGGGAGTACTATTTAGCCTTAAAAAAGATGGAGGTTTCTGTATCTTTTGTAACTACCTGGATGGATTTGGAAGGCACCCTTATAAGTAAAGTATCAGAGAAAAAAAAAGCATCAGACATGCTCAATACTAAATTGAAACTAGTAGATTAATAATTTCTTGCTCATTTTAGAGAAAAATTCAATTAAATTCAAGAAGGAGGGAAAAAGTGGGGTGGGTTTAGCAGGTTCTCATTCAAAGGGAACAATGCTTGGGTGTATGGCTTACTTCCCAAGTAAAGGAAACAACTACAGTGTAGACTTTACCTTACAAAGCAAACAATGTGAGCTAATGGTATATACCAGTATTTTTCAACCTTTTTTTCTTTACGACATACTTGAACTTACAGTTGAACTTCCACAGCACACTTTAATCATGTTGATCAAAAAAAAGAGTAAAGAAAAGAAAAGAGTATGCTTACTGTGTTTTAAACTTCTTTAAAAAAATAAGTTAACTAATGATCTTTAAAAATGTTCACAGCACACCTAAGATTGTCTCAGGGCACACCAGTTGAAAATCACTGATGTATAAATTTCATATTAATTTGAAATTTACAAAAAAAAGAAAATGATTCAAAATGTTAAATTTGGATTCCATCAAAAGGCTGCAGTTCAGATCCAGAGGCCACATGTGGCCTCAAGGCTGCAGGTTCCCCACTGCATCACACTTTCAAGATGCTCTCTCTTCCACAGCATTGACAAGCCTTTCTGTGAGCACCATGTGTAAGAAGGCTTAAAAGTCCTTATGACTTTGATCTAGAAGACAAATTAGAGACCTTGTGATTGGGAGCAAGCAGACCACTTCAGTGCTTTTGGTGTTGAACTCAGGGGGCCCTGAGTGGCCAGGGAAATTGTCCAATATCAAAAGAACTTTAAAAGGCAGTCAGTCCCTTGCTGGCAAAGTGCTGCCTGATTTCACAGACACTGCATCAATGGAACAAATCGAGTAAAAAGTTCTCATTGTCTAGGACTTCTTGTTGTATAGTCACAAGACCGGCAGCTGGTGTTTATCTTTTCTCTTCAAAGATTGGGGATTAGCAGCTTTAAAGATAAGGGCAGTTCCTATCATAAACCCAATTACATCTGCACAAAACAGTAGCATTAGCCTGTCCCTTTCCACCTTAAATGTTGGCGTCCTCACTTCTTATTAATAAAGGTCTTTTGTAGCATATTTGTCCCAAGTAGGGCACTTTCATCTGCATTGAAAACTTGTCCAGGCAGATACCTTTTCTCCTCAGTGATTCTCTTAATGGCAGTTGAGAACTCTGGGTCAGCAGAAGCTGCTTCTCCTCTGATCTTGACATTTTTTAAAGCCAAACCTCTTTCTAAAATTATCAAACCATCCTTTGCTGGCACTATATTCTCCAGCTTTAAATCCTTCATCTCCCTGTTGCTTTAGGGTGTCATGTAATGGTTTCACTTTTTCTCAAATCCTGTTAGAGTCTTCAGGTACACCTTTCTTGTGCATGTGCAAGAAATGATAAAGGGGCAATCACAAAAAAGGTATGCCTTTCACTCACACAGAGCTGCATCTCAATACCAGATAAGATGTTATTCTGAAAAAAGGGCAAAGTTTTCACGTGTGGTGGCCTAGGTGTAGTGACTTCATGAATTTCTTCTGCTTTTTTTTGCAATGGTCTTTATGCTGGATTTATTTATATTGAAATGGCAGCAACTGGAGCTGCAGGCCTTAGACTATAGCACATATCAGGCATTTCAGCTTTGTCTTATGATAATGCAACTTTTCTCACTTCTTGGGAGACCTGCTAGCACCATCAGTAGCATTTCAGATGGGTCACATGGGGTTATTCAAAATTTATGATATTGCGCTAATGTAGTGAAAAGTATGCAAGAACCTCAACAGCTCTCTTTTTACTTCAATACACAAATTACTAGAGAGAGAGATTGTTCATATGGACGTGACTAGCATCACCCAGTATTGAAGCAGACACACCACAACACTTGAACTCACTGCAGTAGCAGCCCCAGCTGACTACAGAATTATCACAGTGGTACAGTGTGTGCTGTGGTCAATTCAGAATTATCACAGTGGTACAGTGTGCACTGTGGTTAACTTTATGCTGTCATGATTTAATACTGGACTTTGTATCTTTTTGCATTCCTCTTAACTGGGAATGGTGCCATGGGCATAAGCTTTGATAAATTTGAACTTTCTATATCTACAGATGTTTTAGTCATTTGTGACATACTTTTAGCTTAAGTTTTAAAAAATACTTCTAGGCTACAAAGTCTGTCTGGCAATTTTTACAAATTATCACAAGGCTCAAAAAAAAAAAAATTCCAATGTATTTATTGAAAAAAATCAGCATGTAAGTGGACCTACATAGTTCAAACCCGTGTTATTCGAGAGTCAATTGCACAATCTATTTTCAAGGACTTGGAAGGAAATGATATCAGGCTTCCCACAAAAGGCATGATACAGAGCTTGTAAAGATTTCACAGAAGCAGCAGCAACCTGAGCAAGCCAGGGTCACCAAATTGCCCAGGAAGAAAGAACTCTGCCCTGTCGGCATCCTAACCTCTTGTGTCTCTGAGATACAGGGTCAGTTATCTCTTTTCGTTCACTAGAATCAAACAGAACTTCCATAACCAAGGGAAAGAGCCACATGATCTGCCCACTGCCAACACACTTAGAGAGAAAACCAGATCTTCTGGCTCTAAGTTCTTTAAATTACTGACCACAGCACAGCTCACAGCACATTTCAGTCATGGGTGCTTATGGGTTAGGGCAACTCCTGTGACATTTCACCACTGGCCAACCAGAAACCCACTTCACTCTGTTGGCTGGATTTATGCCCATCATCCAGAAAATATTTCTGGTATAGTCACACCCCAAAGGGGGGAGAGGGTTAAGGACTGACCCCCATTGATTTTTTTTTTCATATTTGTTTATGTGGGACAACTGAACATATGAAAGGAGAGGTCAGCTGCTGACCCCTCAATGGTGTGTGACTTTCTCAGAGTGTAAGCACAGCACAAATTGATTAATAGACACAAGTCCACCCAATTGGTGTGACTCTCCTGTGAATCTCACCAAATAGAAGTTCTACAAAGTACCCTAATGACTCATCTTATGGGAAATGTGTTGTGGTCTCAGAGTGCTCTCCAAGGACATAAACATTCTCAGACTTCTGAAATAATGTGCTCTTTGCACAAGATAGATTCAGTTAAACCTAACTCCAAACAAAGTTATTACATTGCTTGATGAGTTACTCTATTTTGACACTGTGAAAAGTCTAGTTCATAAGACATTTTCATTATTCAAATAATTTTTTTAAAAGCATATTAATGATTTTTAAAGTGTACTAAGTGAAAAATAACAGTAGGTCTTTTCAGCTTTTCATTTCCAAATCTCCCACCCCTCCCCGTCCCCATGAAATAGATCCCAATATGGCCCTGTTCTAAATGTCCATATTTATTGTATATTTTATCTGGGGAACAAGGCCTAATCCAGAGACATTTTGAGCTCATCAAATATGTAAATTGTTTTCAAACACTTTGGGGTTACCACAAACCTAAACTGTGTTTAGCCAGCCAAGCACTTTCTCTCTCTTTGGTTTCAAAAGTCAATCGTATTTTTTTTTCCTGAGAAAATTTAATTCAGATGTTTCTGATTCACTCCACTTAAATAATTAAAAGGCTATTTTGCAAGAACTTATTGGTGTTCAAGAAAGCTCTTGAGTCTCTTGTCTAAAGCCTCTTTAAATCTGTTTTCTGACAAACAGGAAGTTTTGCTTTGCTAAGAGTGAACCAACTGCAACAGCACATTGGGTTGAAGGTCTGATTTCTGAGCAAATCCAAAGCCACCCGTTTGGAGAAGGGTGGGTGACATCATGGCTTCTCTTCTGCTCTTTCCTTCTTCAGGGGCCCTGCTAGACACCTGCTTCTAAGTCCCGGCAATTTTCTACAGCAACTTGCTGTGAGGAGAGGGGCCCCGAGGCCTTTGTCGTGAACACAGCTTGGAGCTTCTGAGGCTGATAATATATATTTTAAAGGTAACCCTCTCTACTTAACTTCCAAGCACCACAAAGATGGTTTTTCATGCTAGGACATAGTGTACCATGACAGTTCACATGCTTATTCTTAGGAATCCTCAGTTTCCTATCAGGAGTCAATTTTTTTGGAAGATGGAGTTATTTCTATCAAAATCTGAAAATTAAAGATATTATGGATCATCTAGATGACAATCATGGTTTGAGATCACTGTCTGATTACACCAACTAGTTATATTTAAGCCACTTGATTGAAGAAGCCACGGACCGCCTCCTCCCCTTCCAACCCAGCACCATCATCAGAAGGACTCAGTGAGACAAGAATCTAGCTGGTGGTCGCTACTTTTACTTTTCAGGCTTTCACACAACACATGGCACTCCACATGATACAATTGTTGCCACTTCTTATAGTGAACCCATTACAAATAGTCTGTATCAAGTTAACACATCCAAGTGGAACATCCTCAGCCCAGATCACATCTGTTTCCTGAATTTCCCTAGAAGGTGAATTCTTACTTTAATCTCTTGGGTATGGGATTCAGAAGATATCCAGTGGCCCTTAGCAAATTCTTACTTCCAGACAGACCTATAGCTGGCTTCAGGGAAGTCTAAACATCCAGCTGTTGGCAATGAATATTCCTGGGGTCCATCTGGAAGGTGTGTCACAGCACCTGTGCCACAGTCCAGAATGCTCATATTCACAAAAAAAGCACTGAAAATCCTGACGTTGGTAATGGAAAAAGCAATCTTCTCTGACTTCCAGATGAACACTCCAGTCTTGAAGGAGTCTGGGATTTTATCATTAATAAACTAAGAGTGCACCATTAATAGAAGGCAACTGGACATAAATACTAAAAAGCCATTAATTAGGATTCCACCAGTTGATGGACTTGAGGACCTATTATGTGGGTCTCTTGGTGCTCTTGGAGATAGAAAACAATGCAGCATCTGTCTTCAAGATAAATCGTCTTGGAGAAGATTAGCTAGAAAGGCAAATAGTCAATAGCTCAAGGTAGAAGATGAAAAATACCACAACATAAACATAAAATGGACTAAGGAGGCATAAAAGGTGGTGGAAGCACGTGGCGAGCATGCCGAATGCTCACCTGCAAATGGTGGTGACATTTAACAGGTGACCATGAGTGTGGTGCTTTAAGTCACAAATTTGTTTGATGTACTAAGCAGTTTTCTGATCAAGGGTTTAGGAGTATCTTTGTATCCCCAGTTCTTAAGTACCTAGAGCACATAAAAGCATTGGTGAATGTTGAATTAAGTAATGGAGTTACCAGTAAAGTACTAGAACTTTACTTACATTTGGAAAGCACCAACAATGGTTGGATAATTGAATGAATCAATGAGTACAAAACAGAAAATAAACTAGTTTTGGGGAAAATCACACCATCTGCTTTCCTTATTCTCCAGGTGGAAAAACTGAAGTCTTGGGAGCTGACTGCTGGACTAAACCTGCCCACAGGTTGGATCACAGCAGAATTAGGACTAGAATGCAAGCCTTTGATTTTCACTGACTTTTCTGCTCGTTCTAGGAACTATCACTTTTTATTATCTGAATTTGACTGTGTTTCTGCTGCATAATCTCTCTTTGGCAAAATGGGGTTTAACTATGTCCATTCCTTTATCTGACAGCTGAAGCCAAGCTAATTTCCTCACAGCACCATGGCAATAGCTGGCTATTCTTACAGAAACCCAACACTCCAGATGGAAAGACTTCCTCGCTGGTTGTGGGTTCAACTGGATCAGGTCTGGCTGGGAGAGGCTGGCACAGAGAGCCAGGGCATTGAGGGGCCAGCCCCAGAGCTGTGGCACTGGGTGCAGAGATGGGATGGAAGGGAGCAGAGGGAAGCATGGGGTCACTGAAAGGATTGCTTTGTTTTACTGTGTGCTGTTTCATTTTTCAGAACTGATATCCACATTTCAAAACAAAAGAATAAGATTCCTGGTAGATTTTCTCAAAGGCAACTACTAACACATTTGCCAAAGCCATTGCCGCAAGAGTTGGTTTACATAAACCAACTGGGAAGATGGGTAATCTAAACTTTTCCCTCTGGCCCATGCCAGCATTTTAGCTGCCAATAAGTAGACATGCTTCTTGCTTCCAAAAATAAAAAGTGATTATACTCTTGCTACCCAAGTCTACCCTGGCCACTCCATGGACCATCACAAGAGACAAAGGGGGATGCACTTTGTGGTACTGTTTTTGGAAAGCTCTTCAACGTGTGTTGTCACAGAAGGACTGATTGCTGTGAGCAGGCAGCAACCACCTAATGGCGCCCTTGCATGCTTGATCTGCTAGGGACACAGGGCTCCCATCAGCCAAGGGCTGGCTGGCTCTCTGACCTGGAGTTCCCTCTCGTTACACAAATCTGATGCTTCTCTAGGTTGGACATGAAGGTAAAGAAGGGAAAATGTGGAACACTGGTTACTTTCTGTAACTATCAAAGAGAAAAGAAAAATTCTAGGTTACTCTTATAAAGAACTTAGAAATGTCATCTTTAAATACCGGAAGATCTAGAATCCCCATTTCTAACTGTTCTTCTCTGCTCCTTACAGATGTCTATAACCTCCCTTCCATTCAGAGTCACTGGGAATCCCTTGGAGGCCCACATACAAGGAACACCCTCCTACAAGTAGTGAACAAAGAGAAACAGGAAGGGAGAAAGAGAAGTGCTAGGCCAGCTCCCACTTCTACGGGCATCATTCAGAATTCTCCAGGAAGGAAGAATATTTTCTTCTAGGCTACAGAAGTTAGAGAATGAGTGTGAAATAACAGGGCTCCTAATCATAGTCTATTGTGAAAGATTCTGAGACTCTTTTGCTTTAAGTCACTTGTTCAATAAAGCCTTGATTTTCCCTGCTCTCTTTTCATTGTTACTTTCCCATTCCCAAAGCTAATGTTCTCCTAAAGGAGCAGCACAGGTGAACAGCCAATGTCTAAATCACTCCACTCTCTGCTTCTGCAGTGACACTGTCTTGTCTGACCTTGTTGCAGTCCTGTTATGAGGACCTTTGTGATTCCACTGGCCCACCTGGATAATCTAGGATGAGGGTCCCATCTCAATACCCTTAACTTGATGACATTTGAAAAATCCCTTTTACTTTATAAGGTAACATATTCATAGGTTCTGGGGGTTAAAACCTGGACATCTTAAGGGGAGGGACATTACTCAGCCTACCTTGGGAGGGGAGAGGCTGGAGGTGGGAAATGGGTTGGTAAGTCAACATCTTCTCCACAGCCAAAGACAAGGTTTCTCCTGGAGTACTCCCCCAGACGCTACTGCTGCCGTCCAAAGGAAAGAGAGGAGCCTCCTTGAAGGCACATGTAAGTGGAGATGCTAATCATTCCCTCCAAATCACAAAGGTGGGGCCAAAGGCTTCACCAAAGCTTTACCCTCCCATTTGTGTTACAGAACTGAGTCTGCTGGTGTGGAGGGTTTTGTTGATGTCTTACCAGAAATTCAAGGATGCACTTAATTATCCAGCCACTTGACAAGTTGAGATGTCCTTGCCCTTCGCCATCCCCAGTGATCCAAGCAAGAAGAGTGTCTCCATGTGGGGAGCATCATCCTCAGTGAGGAGAGGTCTCCAGTCTCACAAAGCTGCATCCATGCCCAGAAAGGAAGGGATCACCGGCCTAGTTAGAAAGGTCTGCAAGCAGGACTTTTGGTATGGAGATAAACATAAGCCACGTTTATATGTGGTAGCTCCCCCCCCACACACACACACCATAATTATGTTTAAAATCTTTTAAAACTTCAATTCCTGCAGTAAATCTAAGTGCCAGTGTGAGAAGAGCTAAGCTGTCAATTTTCATTTTGCCAATTTCCACAAGGAGAAACAAAGATTTTTTTCATGTGTGCAAGAATTCCCAAATTTAGTCAAAACTGGAATTTCACTGTTTTTATTTTTATAGCAGCAGTGTTTTACCCATAAGGGAAAAAAAATAAAGAAACAGGGAAAAGAGACAATTTGCCATTATTGACTTGATGACAGGACTGTGGGTGCAGGGTGGAAGTCACCAGATATTTTCAATTTTCATCCTGAGGGATTTGGTGAGTTATTTGGCCATGTCCAATGTCAAATAATGCTGATACAGGGACCTTGAAAAATCACCTTTTGTTTTTGTGGAAAAAGAGAGAGGAAATTGAGGTGAAACTGCAAAATGTTTCATTTTTTCATGAAACCAGCAAAAGAGAAGGTCCTCTTCGGCTGCCAGTGCAAATGTTTTTGCAAAATTTCACTGCCAAATGTCTGTTGGTGTCTGCCAGTTTTCATAATTGAAAGATACCTTTCTAAATGAACTTGCTGGTTTTCAGACCAAGTGGATTTTTCATCACAGTTTAAGTCCTTCTATACTACAAAATTACACAATGAAATGCAAATGAATGATCTCTGGGCAGTCAATCCCTTCACACATGAGAACTTTATTGGCCTACTAGTAATAAAACCAAATCTAACCTTCTCATTGAACAATTCCACATAAACCCTGAACTGGGAAAATAACCAAATAAGTAGAATGAAGCAAACACAAATGCCTGTAAGAAAACTATTATTTTTGTGGAGGGAAAGGTTGCAGAAAGACAGGGCAATGTGTTTTCACTGCACTTCATCAAGCCATCTCATAAACGGCCAGTCCTGACACACTACTGGCCACTTCGGAATTGTTTTCACAGTTACTCAGCAGGAAAGGAATATTTGAAGCTGATCTTTTGAGTTGCAAATTCAGTTTTAAAATTTCTATTTAAAAAGCCTTAAGAATATCTATCACTCCAGGCAGAGGGAGGATAATAACATTAACATTTTATGAATTATTACTTTCCAATCAAGGGTGACAGACTTGCTTATGTGAACAGGGTGAGACTTTTCATAAGCAGTAGAGTTCCATCCAAGTTCTCCTGGTTCTATTTTGCCAAAGAAAGGAAAAGGATATTACATTTAAAAATAAAATTTCTCCAAATAAAATCCTACCAAAGCTTAATGTCTGAGAGTTCTTGTGGTGCCTTTATGTTGTAAATGCTGAGGTTTTATATTACTTATATAAGCTTTAGTCTCCAAGAGAGCTGGCAAACAAAACCCAAGAATGCTGAGACAGCTGTAGTACTGCATCTGAGTCATTTGGGCCCAACAGGCACGGGCACACCGACCAAGGGAAGGGTTCCCCGTCAGCCCATGGCAACGTTTTTGCTTTTCATTTCAACTTCCTGGTGAAGAACTGATAATGGCTGCTAATCTCATGAAAATTCAGTGAGGCACACAAGCTGGATATTAAAGCAGGTATTTGATAATACTTTTAAAGGATCACTTTAAAGGAAAATTCCAGGTTCTCAGAACTGAATCCAATCCCTTAGAGGCTTTGATTCCATGATCATGGCAAAGGGTGAATCCAGTCACCCCCAGTCAAGAAGAGATGTATTTCAAATAAGGAGGCTAAACAAGGGTGATCCCAGCCCCTCTACAGGAGGCTGCACTGGTTCACACATGCCTCAGTTTGAAGTCATTTACAGGACTGACCTGAAGTTTAGTATGCAGGGTGAAAACGATGGAAAGAACTATAATTTTAATAGCTTAAGACAAATGCTTCTTCAATTAAAAAAAACATAATTTAGAAGTATTTCCTCAACTATAAATAACTGGCATGTTAATTTTAAGTAATACTTAAATAGTGGCATGCTAATTATAAGTAATGATTACCTGTATGTCTCCCATACTCTGTGTGAAGTAACTGCTCTCATTACATACATAGTTCAAGATATTCAGTGTGTGAGAAGGTGGTGAAGTCTTTAGCTTTAAACACAGTATGTTAAGCATATGCTTCACAGATTTAGGGTGCCTCTTCCATTAGTCTAAAATAGTAAAATTCTCGCTGCAATCCTTTAATGCACACTTATTCCTAAACCATTAGCTCACTGCAGGAACTTAGGCAAATCACATAGCCTTTCTGAGCCTACATTTATTCCCCTAGGGGAAGAATCATGCCCTTCTGATTAATGAGCTAACCTTTATAAAGTGCTTATTAGAGGAGGTGGGGGTGGGGTCTTGATGTGTGACACACCTTTTGGGGGCAAGACACAATTGTAAGAGGGACTTTACCTAACAAATGCAATCAGTGTAATCTGGTTTCTTGTACCCTCAGTGAATCCCCCCCTCAAATAAAACAATAAAAGAGTCTTTTATAAAAAATAAATAAATAAAAATGTGGAAAAAAAGTGCTTAGTAGAGTGTGGAGCAAGGCAGTCCCTCAGTAAAGACAGTCATTATTCACATTAGTTATAATCATAGAAGTACAGATGATTCAGTTGATGTTCCCAGCACTAATTTAAGATTTTTTGAGCTATAAATCTATGATAACTAAAGTGATTTTGACAAGAGACCCAGAAGGAGCAGTCTATACCAGTTCAAGAGAGGGCACGCAGCAAAGGATCCATCCAACAGACATCACATTCAAACACCCTATCACCACAGGTAGTCAGGCACATTTTCTAAGGCTGAGTACCAGCAAGGAAAGCCATAGGAATGGGGGAATCCACAGATACAGACACAGAATGATCCCTGAGATCAAATCACATTCCAATGGTCACACCCACCTTCTCCTTCTCTGTTGACCAAGTCTCTAGAGAATGAGGGTCCAAACGATGACTTTAATATGACAGACAGCTTTAAAAGGCTTAAGCCCTTCACCCCAATTTTCTGAAAACCTCAATTTTCTTCACTTTTCAAGATAGCTTTGACTCAAGGAATCTGAGAGCTAGTTAGGGCCTTAACCCCCAAGAATGGCAGGTTCTGTCTGGCATCTAAGAGAAAGTCCGCTGCCATTCTCACACAATGCAGCCTTTAGTACAGAAGAAGGCTTTGGTGGTAGTGCTATGAGTATTCAAAGGACCCATGACTGTTTTTTACCCTTTTTCACACTCATAAACACTCCCTCTCATTCCCAGTGGACTCAACAAATGTATATTGAGCTCTTTCTACATGCCAGGTACTGCACCACATTCTACTGAGAAAAGAGGAATTACAGACCTCAACTTACCATTTGCAGCACTTGTATTTATAACTCCAAGTCCTAGACCTGTGGTCCTGCCTCTAAGAGACTTGCCAACCCAGCACAGATCTCTGTTTTATGCACTCCCTTGCTTAGGAAAAGCTACATTGTGTGAATTTCTTTTGCAATAAAGGTACTCTTCTGTCAAGTGAAGATTTTATACCTTAAAAGTGACTTCACAAAAGCCTCCAGAGATCTGGTAAAGGGGAAAATCCACTTTAACTCTTTCTCAATTTTGTTATATATTTATAAATGAATCATCTTTTCTTTAAATGATCTAATTTTCCTTTTCTAGAAGTTCTTTTCTTTCATGGCTCTGCCACTTACTCACTATAAGAACTCAGACAAGTTGCTTAACTAATCTCTTGCATTTCAGTTTTTGTATCTATAACATGGGACAATCAAGGCCTTTGGGTCACAGGACTGTTGTGAGGCTTAAATAATAGAAGATGGGAGTCTCTGGGAATACAGACTGGTACATAGGAAGCATACAATAAAGGTTAGCCATCATGATCGCTATTATTTTTTAATTACATTAATATTGGCTGTAGTATTCTCCCGTCAGTATGCCAGGTAGACTTTTTGGAGGTGCATCTCAGCAGAGTGAAGTGGTTCTACACATCTCTGTGACAGTATTCCCTTAGTACACCAGAATGCCATTAACCATGCTTACGTACCTTAAAGATCAAAACAACTGAACGTGAGCATAAAAACTTTAATTTTATCTCCACTTCTTAGTTGATATTTTTTTGTCTTTTAGGGTAAACCAATTACCAGGATTGTCAGGTAAAATATAGAAAAATGAACTAAATATAAATTTCAGATAAACTACCAATTTTTAAGTATGCAGTCTGAAAATTAAGTTTGCCATCTCATCCTAGAAAAGGTGCGGAATACCTCATTGCTGAATATCGTTATAGTGACCTTCAAAGTACTCCCCTTGGGAAACTAAACACTGACACCAGCACCTAGTTCACTGTTTGAAGCAATTTTGGAACTCTTTTTCTGAAATGGCCATGCAAGCTGTCATTGTATTACCTTTGATGTCCTGAATGTCATCAAAATGTCTTTCTTTCAATATTTCCTTTATCTTCAGGTATAGAAGACAGTCACTAAGGGCCAGATAAGATGAATAGGGAGGGTGTTCCAACACAGTTATTTTTTTACTGGCTAACCCTACCCCCCACCACACATACACACAGTGCTGGCTAAGCTGGTGCGTTGTCGTGATGCAAGAGCCATGAATTGTTGGAGAAAAGTTCAGGTCATTTTTGTTTAATTTTTTTCATGCAGCCATTTCAGCACTTCTGAATAGTAAACTTGGTTAACTGTTTGTCCAGTTGGTACAATTTCATAATGAATAATTCCTCTGCTATCAAAAAGGTTAGCAACACTGTTTTGACTCTTGACTTGGACTGATGGAACTTCTTGGTAATGGAGAATTGGCTGCCTTCCATTGTGCATTTTTTTTATGCTTTGTTTCAGGGTCATGTCAGTACTCATGTACCTGTGTTTTATCACCAATGACAATGTGGCCTAAAACACGGTCTTGCCTTTCCAAAAGGTCTTGGCAAACTTAAACTATTCTTTGCTCCTCAATGAGCTCCTTTGGAACCATTTTAACCAAAAATTTCAGTTAAGATTTTCATAACTGCTTCTCTATCAATGTTTACCTGGTCAGTTATGCTTCTCACAGTCAGCCAATGATCTTGACACATAGTTTGATGAATTTTTGCAAGGTTTTCATCATTTCTGCTCATTACTGGCCTCCCCAAACTTTTTTCATCAATGACGCTTTCTCTCCCCTCAGAAAAACATTTAATCCACTGGTACATTGTTGGTTTCTTCATGGGGATAGTGATTTAAAGAAACTCCAGCCTTGTTTTTCCTGCTTTCTTCATTATCCCCATAAACTTGAACTAACATGTCTCTGATTTCACTTCCACTGTTGCCAAGTTTTAAGAAGAAATTTAATGTCTATCTGTTGCTCTAATTTAAGTCTGACATTCTTGTGACAGCACACAAAAACACACACAAGAATAATGAAAGCCATTCAGCAAGACATCACCACAATCAACACAGACAACTGTGACACACTGATATACCAAGGTTATGAAACCTTCCCGAGCTATTTGTACAGCATTGTCAACATAAGTGCACAGTGGTGAGTTCATGAACTTAATTATCAAATTTTGTTAGTCTCATGAAAATGATAAAAAATTATTATTTATATGGGGCAGTGCTTGCCGCTCAAAGTAGTAGGGCGCTGGCCCCATATGCCGGAGGTGGCATGTTCAAACCTGGCCCTGGCCAAAAAAAATTATTATTTATATAAAATTCAAATTTAATTGGGTGATTTTGTTTAATTCTAATTTGTCAAATCTAGCAACCTTGATTTAACCGCCCTGCAGTCTCAATCTCTTTCTTCATAGATAAAATAATGACATTAGATTAGATCAGCATTCCGTAAACCCTGCAGAACATTTTCCAGGAGATACATTTTAATAAAAAAGGATCCATTCACCAATTACTCTGGCAAACACGGCAGACAGTAGCCCCCTTCTATAAGTTTACCGTACACAGCAGAGTACTGATATGATGAGAACCCCAGCAGTGAGTAAATCTGTTTAACTTTAATAGCCACTGGTGGTTTAACCATGTGGTCTCCTGGATTCTAGAGTGGCTTTTTGCATGAATTTAAATTTTACAGAACAAATCCTTTTAATAAAGGATTAGCTTGAGGGGCTATACTTGGGATCTGGATGGCCATATGTGGCCTTGAAGCTGAAGGCTCCCTACCCTTGAATGAGTTTGCTTAGAGAATTGCCCTTTTCTACCTATTAACACTTCTAAAACATCCTATCAGACATGAAAGATCAGATGATACCTAAGAATCTTTCCATCTCTAAAATTTTATCATTCTAAGGATCCAAAACGGAAAGGTCAGAAATTACACAGTTTCAAAATGCCCCCCAAGGAATAAAATGTAAGCATTAACAGTTTACTTAGTACAAGTTATCTATACAGTCAAAAGGTATAGGTAGAAGTCATTTCCTGGTGTTGGCTAGAGCATGTGATGCTACTAGAAACTGAGGGTCAGGATATTTTACATTCCACCTGCTCAGTGCCCAACACCAAATTCAGACACCTAGACATCTCTGGGCATTTGTGCAACTGTAGTGTATATCTGTTCAGTTGACATTGTTCAGAGAAGTAAGACCTCAGCTGACTTCACTTTCCTCTAAGGTTGCAGGAAAGTTAAAAGAAACTGTATCCTCATTAAGATAATTGAGGTTCAACAAATAGTGACCCATTTAGGTGTGATTAAGATGGAATTTTGAGAATTCTCAAAAAATGCCTCTTGTATTTCAAGTGTACCACTTAAAGGGATGTTAGTGAAAATGGCAGAGTAAAGACCTTTGAACATCTTTTCTAAAAAGCAATGAGAAAAACTGGGGAAAAAATTGTCAGAATTGACTACGTCAGAACTCTAGAAATGAATCAAAAGCTTACAACAATCCAGGGAATGTTAATTTAAAAAAATGGCTGACTCTCAGTAAGTATAGAGAGCTCTGTGACATCTTAATTTGTCCTGTTCCTGTATACCCCATCTTCTCCAGCTCCAAAGTAGCTGCAAAAACCAGTATCCCACAAATGGCACTAGCCTCACAGCCACCAAAGCAGGAAAAACAAGGTTGGAGTTTCTTTAAATCTCTATCCCCAGAAAATTGTAATTATTTCATCTGTTTGGAGGTTCCCTGAAAAGCCTCACTCACCAGAATGCCTTTATTTGACCAAGTTCGGGGGACAGCTAATGGAAAATGAGCATTTGTTCAAAATGATCAGAGACAAATGTTGAATACGATAGCTTTCTGAAGCAGTGAGAAACAGTTGATACAAAACATAGATTAACCAAAAAGCAAATATAATCTTTTAGTGAGCATAATGTATGAATCTGTAACTGTATAATAATAACTGCACAAAGGAGGCAGTTATACAGTGATAAAATGTTTATATATTATTAAAATTAAGTTGGTATTAATCTGAACAAGATTGCTATAAATTAAGTTATAGACTGAAATAATTTATGAATTAGGAGGGACATCAGCAAGATGGCCAACTAGACTTACCTGGCACTCATCTCCCCTCACTGAAAGGGACAAAAACAACAAATAAACAACTAACTATATTTCCATTGAAGTCACTATGGAATTTTCCTGAAGAGCAGCACAGGAGTGGAAAAGCTCTGGGAACCCAGAAATTCTGGATAACACCACACAAGGGGTTAGGGGTGTCACCCTATTGCTCACACACTATCTCTCCTGATGGAACCAGCTCAGCTCAAGACCAAAGCTATTATGGCACAGTGCCATTTTGAAACTGAACCCACTGCTAAAGCAGCACTGTGTCTCTCCATTCCTGAAGCTGGGCTGCAATTCCACTACACTGCATGGGAGGCTGCAGCACCATTGCCCTGGTTCCTCAAAGCCTATGCTCAGCTGAATAGCCAATACCCTGGTGTTCAAACACATGTGGTATGCCTTCCAGATAACAGGCAGACCTGCACATCACAGAAGTCCACTTACAGCCAGAAAGCCCAATGCACCTGTGCTTGGCCCAAGAACCAGCCCAGTATTGACTCTGTCCCCCTTCAGAACACCCAAACACAGAGATGGCTGCCCTGATATGCCTGTGCAAGAGCCAGCCCAGCACCCCTACCCTAGTAGAACCAACCACATCATTGCCATAACAAACTCCTGCAGTCAGAGGATTACAATTGAAAAAACTTCACAGAGGTGATGCTACCAAGTCTTCCCAGAACCAAAGCCAACACACCATATGAAACAACACCTTAGAGCCCATCTATAGGAAAAAGTCTCTGCCTGTGAGAACTGCTCCATAAAATTAAAAAAGGTGACTCTTCCACTGGATGCACAGACATTAACATAGGAGCACAAGAAACATGACATGAAATAATTCTAATAAACAGTAATTCTCCAGAAACACAGTAATTCTCCAGTAACAGTCTCCAAAGAAAAGGAAATGCACAAAGTGCCTTAAAAGAAATTCAATAATATTAGGGAAATTCAGCAAGATACAAGAAAAAATAGGCAAAAAAATCAGTAACATTAGGAAAGTAATTCATGATCTAAACAAAAAATTCAAAAAGGAAGTAAATAGCACAAAAATAAAATACCAAACAGAGATCTTAAAGGTAATGAATATGATGAATAAAATAAAAATAACTATGGAAAGCTTCAGCAACAGACCATATCAAGCAGAAAAATTATTTCTGAAGTTGAAGACAGAACTTTTGAAATGACTTACTCGGTGGGCAGCACCTGTAGCTCAATGGGTAGGGCACCAGCCCCTTATACTGAGGGTGGCGGGTTCAAACCCAGCCCTGGCCAAACTGCAACAAAAAATAGCTGGGTGTTGTGCTGGGCGCCTGTAGTCCCGGCTACTCGGGAGGCTGAGGTAAGAGGATCACCTAAGCCCAGGAGTTGGAGGTTGCTGTGAGCTGTGATGCCATAGCACTCTACCAAGGGCAATAAAGTGAGATTCTGTCTCTAAAGAAAAAAAAAAAAAATGACTTACTCAAAAGTAAGAAAGATACAACAATTTTGCAAAGTAAAGAAACTTTATGAGACTTATAGGACACAATTAAGCAAATATCCAAATTATAGAAATGCCAGAGGGAGAAAAGATGGAGACAGACCAAAAAAAAAAAAAAAATCTATTTCTAATCATATTAGAAGATAATAGCTAAAACTTCTCAAGTCTTTTTTTTTTTTTTTTTTTTTGAGACAGAGCCTCAAGCTATCCCCCTGGGTAGAATGCCGTGGCATCACAGTTCACAGCAACCTCCAACTCCTAGGCTCAAGCGAGTCTCCTGCCTCAGCCTCCCAAGTAGCTGGGACCACAGGCATCCCCCACAATGCCCAGCTATTTTTTGGTTGCCACCGTCATTGTTGTTTGGCAGGCCTGGGCTGGATTCGAACCCGCCACCTTAGGTATATGTGGCTGGTGCCTTAGCCACTTGAGCCACAGGCACCAAGCCAACTTCTCAAGTCTTAGGAGAGGTACGGACATCAAGATCCAGGAAGCTAAAGTCCCCAGTTAGATTCAACACAAACAGATCTTCCCTAAAACATATCACAGTCAAATTTCAAAAGGCAAAGGCAAAAAAAGGGCTCTAAAAGTTGCAGCATCGAATTACATACAAGAGAATCCTCAGAGTTCTCCACAGAAACATGGCAGGCAAGGAGAGAGTGGGATAATATATTTAAAATGCTGAAAGCAACTACAACCAGCCCACAATACTTAGCTGAGCAAAGTCATACTTTAAAAATGAAGAAGAAATAAAGACCTCTCCAAACAAGTAAAAGCTGAAGGAATTCATCACCACTAGACCAGTCTTACAAAAAGTGCTTAAGGAAGGGCTATAATTGGAAGCAAAGAAATGATAATTCCTATTTGGAAACATCTGAAGTATAAAACTCACCAATAAAGGTAAATTCATAATCAAACTAGACTACCCTATTGCTATAATTGTGTTATGTGAATTTTTTAATCCCCTAGTCTAAAGGTTAAAAAATCAAAATGATCAGAGAGTTGTGGCAAGATGGCAGCTTCCTTGCAACTGGGCGTGGTGAGTCCAGGGAGAGGAGACTACAGGCATCTCTGGCTAGTGGGATCAACCCAGAAACGTTCCTTTGTAGATGCAGGGAGTCAGCGAGAAACTTCTGGACAACAGAAGGAGGACAAAAGCAGTGGAGAACTGGCAAGTGTTTGCGTATGTTCATTTGGTCTAATCCCAC
>NW_003852577.1:1022255-1025720 GCF_000181295.1 Otolemur garnettii
GCAGCTTTAAGTACAGCAGCTGTGAGACTGCAAACTGGAAAGGCCTTGCCTGTGAGCTGTTTGGGTATTTTTTTTGGAGTTGGCACTCAGTTGAACTACCTTGGGAGAACTTGGGCAAGAGAGCGAAGGACTTTAAGCATTGTCTAGGGCCTCAGACTGAGCCGCTGAGCCTGATGGAGCTAATAGTGTTTGGCTGTGGGCTGCGCAGAGCCACTGTGGGAGAACTGCCCCAGGAAGCTCCTCCTTCAGGGTCACAGAGCAAAGATGGGCGGGAGCGAGTAATTTAGTAACTGAGCAGCCTAAAGGTGGGGACTGAGAAGCCTTGCAGCCTTGGGCCTCAGGGGCATAGTGTGAGATCTGTTTTGGCACACTGGATAAAGTGGATAGCCACTTCAAGAGTGATCCCAGCGACAAGTACGTTCCCAGGAAAGCTTCTGCTTAGCCCAGGTTGGCAGTTTAAAGTGCCCTTTAAGCCCTCTGAGGTGGGCTTAGAAACTACCCTACGTAGTTTGAGAAATCAGCAGTGGCCTCCAGTCTCCATCTCTCTACAGCTGTATCAGCATTGTAGTTAACATCTCATACCCCAGAAGATCACCTACTGCCAAGACAATATTCAGTAAGATATATATACTGCTTTAGGTTTTTTTTTTTTCTGTCTTTTTGGGTTTTTTTTTTTTTTAATTTCAACATTTTCCTTATAGATTTTTCTTTTCTTTCATTTTTCTAGTTTAAAAATTATTTTCCATTGTTGCCTTTTTTAACAATTAGAACTTCATTTTTGCTAGTGTTTCTACCCCTATTATTTGGCTTTTTGCCCAACTTTATCCCATGAAGTTGTTTGTTTGTTTGTTTTGGTTTGATTTATAGCATTTTTGTCTTTCCTCTCTACTTGGTGGAGGTGGGGTACTATGTCTGAACAGGCTAGTAAAGAGGTGCTGACCTCAAGGGAAAAACCCAACCTGGCACCCCCAGTAGTTGGGAGTTTCTAAGGTTGGGTCAAAGTACCCTACTGTACACCTATATTGCTCCTGTCTCCCCTTTTCTGTGCCTCTCTTCTCTTTGTTAATATTCCAGTTTACCCACCACCTCTCCTTTCTCTCCCCCCCCACCCTTTATTTCCTATTTTTTCTTTTCCTGCTCTTCAATCTTCTTATCCTTCTGGTCCTATACCAAAAAGACTCATTGAAACCCTAGTCCAGAGGCATGGGAACTTAAAGAGCAAGAAGAAGTGAAAGGAAAATTAGAGCAAGGAAGCAGATAAATCATTCATGAGGAAGAAACAGCAGAAAAATCCTGGCAACATGAAAAACCAGTCCAGAGCAACCCCCATAAGGGAACATGAGGTAGCTACTGCAGAGAATTCCACCTATATAGAAATGTTAGAAATGACAGAAAGGGAATTTAGAATACAGATGATAAAACAATGAAGGAAATGATGAAAAATAACCAAAAGGAAATCCAAAAACAGAATCAAATAAGAGATGAATGACATGAAGAATATAGAAAGGATATAGCAGAGCTGAAGGAACTGAAGCAGTCAATTAAGGAACTTAAAGATGCAATAGAAAGTATTAACAACAGACTGGACCATGCAGAATAAAGAATTTCAGAGGTAGAGCTTTCTTACAAAGCTCTTGAGAAATCTCAGATACTTAAAGAGGCAGAAAAAAAGAGAGAGAAAGCAGAACATTCACTATCAGAACTGTGGGATTATATAAAGCATTCAAACATATGAGTTATAGGTATCCCAGAAGGGGAATAAGAATGCCCCAGGGGAATGGAAGCCATACTTGAGAATAATATAAATGAAAATTTCCCAAATATCAACAAAGATTCTGACACACTCCTTTCAGAGGGATATTGGAACCCCCAGTCACCTCAACTTTAGCTGAGCCTCTTTAAGACACATTGTGATGAACCTGTCCAAAATCAAGACAAAAGAAAAGATTCTTCAGGCTGCCAGGAGTAAGTGATAGTTGACCTACAGCGGCAAATCCATCAGGGTGACTGCAGACTTCTTAATGAAACTTTCCAAGCAAAAAGACAATGGTCATCTACCTTTAATCTACTTAAACAGAAAAATTTACAGCCCAGAATTCTATATCCTCCTAAGCTAAGCTTTAAAATTGACGGAGAAATCAAATCATTTACTGATATACAAACATTGAGGAAATTCGCCACAATAAGACCAGCTCTACAGGAAATACTTCTTCAACCTATTCTACACACTGACCATCACAATGGATCAACAGCAAAGTAAGAATCAGAAATTAAAGGACAGAACTTAACTTCCACCACGATGCAAAAGATAAAACTAAGCAATGGACTCTCACAAAATAAGATGAATAGAACACTACCACACTTATCAATTATCTCAATAAATATCAATGGCTTGAATTCCCCACTGAGGAGGCACAGATTTGCTGACTGGATTAAAAAACACAAGCCATCCATTTGCTGTCTGCAGGAAACACACCTAGCTTCAAAATTAAAACTCTGAGTTAAGCGTTGGAAGACAATTTTTCAGGCAAACGGAATTCAGAAGAAAAGAGGAGCTGCAATTTTATTTTCAGATACATGTGGATTTAAAGCAACTAAAGTCAAAAAAGACAAAGATATCACCTTATATTAGTCAAGGGAAAAATATAACAAGAAGACACTTCAATTCTAAATATTTATGCAGCTAATTTAAATGCTCCCAGATTCTTCAAACAGATATTACTCAGTCTGAGCAATATGATATCCTATAATACCATAATAACAGGGGACTTTAATACTCCTCTTACAGAGCTGGACAGATCCACTAAACAGAAATTAAACAGAGATATAAGGGACTTAAATGAGACTCTAGAGCAACTATGCTTGATAGACACATATAGAGCACTCCATCCCAAAGATAAAGAATATATATTCTTCTCATCACCCCATGGAACATTCTCCAAAATTGATCATATACTAGGACACAAAATAAACCTCAACAGAATCAAAATAATTGAAATTTTACCTGGTATCTTCTCAGACCACAAGGCACTAAAGGTGGAACTCAACTCCAACAAAAATATTCAACCGCACACAAAGGCATGGAAACTAAACAACCTCCTGCTGAATGACAGTTGGGTGCAGGGAGAAATAAAAGAGGAAATCATTAACTTCCTTAAACACAACAACAATGAAGAACACAAGCTACCAAAACTTGTGGGATACTACAAAAGCAGTTTTGAGAGGAAAATTTATCACTTTGGATGCCTACATTCAAAAAACAGAAAGAGAGTGCATCAACAAACGCATTCCATAAGCCATCTTATGGAATTGGAAAATGAAGAACAATCTAAGCCTAAACACAGCAGAAGAAAAGAAATATCCAAAATTAAATCTGAGATCAATGAAATTAAAAACAAAAGAATCATTCAGAAAATTAATGAAACAAGGAGTTGGTTTTTTGAAAAAATAAATAAAATAGATAAA
>NW_003852577.1:1026548-1029372 GCF_000181295.1 Otolemur garnettii
GAAGTTCTAGCCAATACAATTAGGCAAGACAAGAAAATAAAGGGCATCCAAATGGGAGCAGAGGAGGTCAAACTCTCCCTTTTTGCTGATGATATGATCTTATACTTAGAGAACCCTAAAGACTCAACCACAGGACTCCTGGATGCCATCCAAAATTTAGTAATGTCTCAGAATATAAAATCAATGTCCACAAGTCAGTTGCCTTTGTATATGCCAATAACAGCCAATATGAGAGGCTAACTAAGGACACAACTCCCTTCACCATAGCTTCAAAGAAAATGAAATACCTAGAAATATACCTAACAAAGGAGGCGAAGGACCCCTAGAAAGAAAATTATGAAACCCTGAGAAAGGAAATGGCAGAGGATATTAACAAATGGAAGAACATACCATGCCCATGGCTGGGAAGAATCAACATTGTTAAAATGTCTATCCTTCCCTAAGCAATCTAATGATTCAATGACATCCCTATTAAAATACCAACATCGTACTTTCAAGATTTGGAAAAAATGATCCAGAGTTTTGTATGGAACCAGAAAAGACCCCATATATCTAAGGCAATTCTTAGTAATAAAAATAAAGCCAGGGGCATCACCATATCAGATTTTAGGTAGTACTACAAAGCCATAGTGGTCAAGACAGCATGGTATGGGCACAAAAATAGAGACATAGACATTTGGAATCGAATAGAAAACCAGGAAATGAAACTAACATCTTACAACCACCTAATATTTGATAAACCAAACAAGAACATATCTTGGGGGAAAGACTCGCTCTTCAATAAATGGTGCTGGGAGAACTGGATATCCACATGTAAAAGACTGAAACTGGACCCCACCTTTCCCCACTTAGGAAAATTGATTCAAGATGGATAAAGGACTTAAATTTAAGGCATGAAATAATAAAACTCCTCAATAAAGTATAGGAAAAACACTGGAAGATGTTGGCCTGGGGGAAGACTTCATGAAGAAGACTGCCGTGGCAATTGCCTCAACAAGAAGAATAAACAAATGGGACTTAATTAAACTGAAAAGCTTCTGTACAGCTAAGGAGACAACAACCAAAGCAAATAGGAAAGGGTATTTGCATATTTTGTATCAGACAAAAGCTTGATAACTAGGATCTATAGAGAACTCAAATTAATACACATGAAAAAAGCCAATAATCCCATATATCAATGGGGAAGAGACATGAATAGAACCTTCTCTAATGAAGACAGATGAATGGCAAACAAACATATGAAAAAATGCTCATCATCCCTAATTATTAGAGAAATTTAAATCAAAACCACCCTGAGATACCATCTAACCCCAGCAAGAATGGCCCACATCACAAGACCTCAAAACTGCAGATGCTAGCATGGATGTGGAGAGAAGGGAACACTTTTACACTGCTGGTGGAACTGCAAACTAATACAACCTTTTTGGAAGGAAGTATGGAAAACCCTCAAAGAACTGAAGATAGACCTCCCATTTGATCCTACAATCCCATTACTGGGCATCTACCCAGAAGGAAAAAAATCCTTTTATCATAAGGACATTTGCACTAGACTATCGCAGCTCAATTTACAATCACCAAAATTTGGAAACAGCCTGAATGCTCACCAACCCAGGAATGGATTAACAAGCTGTGGCATATGTATACCATGGAATACTATTCAGCCATTTAAAAAAATGGTGACTTTACAGCCTATGTATTAACATGGATGGAAGTAGAACACATTATTCTTAGTAAAGCATCACAAGAATGGAGAAGCATGAATCCTATGTACTCAATTTTGATATGAGGACAATTAATGACAAGGGGAGGGGGTGAGCAGAGAAAGGAAGGAGGGAGGAGTGGGGAAGGGATTAGCAGAGAGAGGGAAGAAGGGGGGGTCTTGGTGTGTGCCACACCATTTGGGGGCAAGACACGATTGTAAGAGGGACTTTACCTAACAAATGCAATCAATAAAATCTGGTTTCTTGTACCCTCAGTGAATCTCCAACAATAAAATAAAATAAAAGATAAAATGATCAAAAAAGAAACAGCAGCTACAATTACTGTTTAAGGTTCATGCAATAAAGATGTAAATTAAAGAAACAAAAATATAAATAAGAGAAAGTCTAGGGTGTTCTTATATAACAAAAGTTAAGTTGTTATCAGCTTAAAACAGTTTAGTATAAGATTCTTTATGTTAGCCTCATGGTAATCACAAAGAAAGACATTACAATAAATTCCAAAATGAACAAAAGAGAAAGAAAAGTTTAGCACCACAGAAAACCAAGAAGCCACAAAGGTAAATAATAAGAGAGGAAGAAAGAAACAAATGATCTATAAAACAACGACAACAAACATTAATAAAATAGCAAGAATAAGTCCTTACCTATCAATAATAACTTGCATATTAATGGATTAAATTCTTTATTTAAAAGATATAGTTTGGCTGAAATAATTTAAAAATAAGCTACAACTATATGTTGCTACAAAAGACTCACCTCATTGTTAAAGACAAATATAGACAGAAAGCACAGGAATGGAAATATTCCATTCAAATAGAAACCCAAAGAAAGTAGGAGGATACACGCTTATTTCAGATAACATAGAGTTTAACTCAAAAACCCTAAAAAAGTGACAAAAGGTCATTATATAATCATAAAGGGATCAATTCAATGAAGGGACATAACAATTATAAATAAATATTCACTCAACACCAGAGCATTGAAATATATAAAGCAGGCTCAACGCCTATAGCTCAACCAGCTAAGGCGCCAGCCACGTACACCTAAGGTGGCGGGTTCGAATCCCCAGCCCAGACCCGCCAAACAACAATGACGGCTGCAAC
>NW_003852577.1:1029565-1049428 GCF_000181295.1 Otolemur garnettii
TTAGATCAAAAGGAGGAAATAGACTGCAATATAATAATGACAGTTTTAACATTGAATAATCATATAGACAGAAAATCAACAAAGATTCATTGCACTTAAACTATGCCATAGACCAAATGGACCTAACAGACATTTGAAAAGCATTCCATCCAATACTACAAACTATACACTGTTTTCAATTATACATGGAAGATTCTCTATGATAGATCATATATTAGGCCACAAAATAAGTCTCAACAGATTTAAGATGATAGAGATCATATCAAGTATTTTTTCTGAACACAATGGTATAAAACTAAAAATTAACAAGAAACACTTGGTAAACTTTACAAATACATGAAAATTAAACAGCATGCCTCTAAATAATTAATAAGCCAATGACTAAATTAAAAAGGAAATTTGAAAAATTTTTTGAAACAACAAAAATGACAACACATCATACTTAAATTTATGAGGACACAGAGAAAGCAATTCTAAAAGGAAAATTTATAGCAATAAATGTTACATTAAAAAAAAACTCATTATAAACAACCTGGAAAGTGCCAAAAGGAACTAGAGAAACAAAAACAAACTAAACCCAAACCAGAACTGATAGAAGGAAATAATAAATCTCAGAGCAGAAATAAACAAAGTAAAAACTAGAAAAACAATTCAAAGATCAACAAAATGAAGAGTTGGTTTTTTGAAAAGAAACAAAATCAACAAACCTTTTCATAGATTAACAAATAACAAAAGACAGAAGACTCATAAATGAAATCAGAGCTGTAAAAAGAGACATTACAACTGATACCACAGAAATACAAAGGATCATGTGATTATCATGAATAATTATATGGTAGAAAATTTGATAAGCTAGAAGACTTATCTATTGATCAATTCCTGAACACATACAACTTACCATGATTAAATTAGGAAGAAATTTAAAAATCTGAATGTAACAATAAATGAGCAAGCAAACTGATTCAGTAATAAAAAGCCTTCCATCAAAGAAAAGCCAAGGACTTTTGATGTAAGAAGATGGCTTCACTGCTGAATTCTATCAAACATTTAAAGAAGAATACCAATTTTTCTCCAACTAGTCCAGAAAATTAAAGAGGAGGGAATACTTTCAAATTCATTTTATAAGGCCAACATTCCCCTAACACCAAACCAGATACCAACATAACAATAAAAGAAAACTATAGGCAAATGTAGACATTTTGTATACAAAACAGGCTTTGAGACAAAACTTGTTTCCAGAAACAAAAAAAGATATTAAAACACCAATCCATAAAGCAAGTATCATAATTATAAGCATATATGCACCCACAAACAGAGCCCAGAAATGCATGAATCAAAAATAGAATTGAAGGAACAGAGGGACTATTTAATAATAATAATTGGTGGTTTCAATATCTCACTTTCAATAATGGATAGAACAAGACAGGAAGTAAACAAGTAAATAGGAAGTTAAACAATACCATAAACCAACAAAACCTAACAGACATTTATTCAACACAACCAGCACAGTATACGTCTTTTTCTCAAGTGCACATGAAACATTCCCTAAGATCTATCATATGTTAGATCAAAAAACAAATCTCAGTAAATTCACAAATATTGAAATAATAAAAAATGTGTTCTCCAATCACAGTAGAACAAAATTGGAAGTCAATAACAGTAAAAAAAAATTGGAAAATTCACAAATATATAGAAATTAAGAAATATATGCTTAATAAATGAGTCAAAGAAGAAATCATAGGGGAAGTTAGGAAATACTTCGAGGTGAATGAAAATGAAAGGATAACACAGTGCCAAGAGGAAAATTTATAGCTGCAAGTATCTATTTTGAAAATAAAGACAAGTCTCAATAAATTAACCTTATACCAACTAGAAAAATAAGAGCAAACTAAACCCCACAAAATCATAAGGAAACAAATGACAAAACTGAAGTGGAAATAAAATATTAAAAAAAAATAGAGAAAATCAATAAAACAAAAAGTTAAAGGGGATTCTTTGAAAAGATCAAAAAAATTAACAAATCAATAGATAGAATGATTAGAGGGGAAAAAGAAAAATTTTCATTTACTGAAAGCCAGAATAAAGGAGGAGGCATTTCTACCTAACTTTACTTATATAGAAAAATTTACTTATATGGAAAATAAAATATATTAAAATGGAGTATTCTGAACAAGTGTATGCCAATAAAATATATAATCTAGGTACAATGGAAAAGTTCCTAAAAAAATACAAACTACTGAAACTGACCCAGGAAGAAATAAGCAATATATTAATAAATATACCTATAACAAGTAAAGAGATTGAGTTAGTAATCAAAAATTTCCCACAAAGAAAAGTCCAGGATCAGATAGTCCCACTGGCAAATTCCACAAATTGTTTAAAGAACAATTAAGACCTATCCTTGAAAAACACTTCCAAAAAACCTAAGAGGCAATATTTCCCAACTCATTTTATAAATGTTACCCTGACATCAAAATCAAACAAAAACATTCCAAGAAAAGAAAAGTACAAATGAATAGCCCTTTAAAATACAGATGCCAAAATCTCGACAAAATATCAGTACACTTAGTTAAGTGTAGAACACTTAAAAAGAATTATACCAAATGGCCAACTGGAATTCATTCCTGGAATGAAGGTTAGTTCAACATACCAAAATTAAAATCATATCTCATGTTAATAGAAAAAAAAGAACAAAAAATCATGTGATCATCTCAATATACACAGAAAAAATATTTAGCCAAATCTATGATAAAAATCATTTCATGTTAAAGAATTCAACAAATTCGGTTAGAGGGGGAATTTCCTCAGTCTGGTAAACAGCATCAGAGGAGAATGCACAGCTTACATCATGGCTAATAAATGCCGAAGGCCTGAATAAGCTTTCTCAAGAGACAATAAAGAAGATGTTATCCCACCACTTCTATTCATATTGTATTGGAGCGTCTAGCTAGATCAATTGGTGGAGAAAAAGAAATAAAATGCATCCAGATTGGAAAGGAAGAAGTTAATCTCCATTTGGTGATGACATTATCTTGTATACATAAAATTTTAAGGAAATCACAAAAATCTTTCAGGGTTAATAAACCAGTTTAGCAAAGTTATAGGATACGAGAGAAATGTAGAAAATTCATTTGCATTTCTATATTTAATACTAACAATGAACAGTCAGAAAATAAAATTATGAAAATGTCATATACAACAGCATTAAAGAGAACAAAATGCTCAGGAATAAATTTACAAAATAATTGCAAGACTTGTACACTAAAAACTAAAAACTATTGACAAAGCTAAAGAAGACCTAAGTAACTAGAAATACATGTGTTCCTGGATTGGAATACTTAATATTGTAAAAATTACAAACTCATGGATTTAATCTATAGATTCCATACTATTTCTATCAAAATTCCAATTGCTTTTTTTTACAAAAATTCACAAGCTAATTCTATAGTTCCTACAAAAGAAAGTGAAAAGCCCCACCATAGAATTAGAGAAAATATCTGCAAGTCATGTACTTGTTAGGAGTCTAATATCTAGAATATATCTAAAAAAGTATTACAAACAAACAATAAAAAGGCAAATTACCCAATTAAATAACAGACAGAAGATTTAAATAGACATTTCCCCATGGGAGATATAAAAAATAGCCAAGAAACGTGAAAAATGTTCAACATCATTGATCAAAAGAGAAATCAAAACCATAATGAGAGAATACTTCATATCTACTAGGATGGCTATAATAAAGGTAATAAATAAGTACTGGTGTGCATAAGGAAAAATTAGAACCTTTATACAATTCCAGTGGGAATATAAAATAATACAGTCCCTCTGGAAAACAGCTGAGCAGTACCTTGAAAAACATAGAGTTACCTCGTTAACATAGAGTTACAGTTTGACTCAGCAATTTTACTAAGTATATACCCAAGAGAATTAAAAACATGTGGCAAAAACTTACATGTGAATACTCATAGCAGCATTAGTTATGGCACCTTCAAAGTGAAAATAACCCAAATGTTCATTAATTGATGAATAGATAAGTTAAATAAAATATATTCAAACTATGAAACATTATTCTGTCACAAAAGAGGTGAAATCCTAATACATGCTATAGCATAGATGACCCTTGAAACCACTATGCTAAGTGAGAGAAGCCAGACGCAAAAGGCTACTTACAGTAGGATTCCATTTATATGAAATGTTTTAAATGGGCAAACCTCCACTGTAAAGGCAGAGAGAAAGCTCCTTCTTCTCGTTCCGAAAGTTCTCTGGAATGAACTAACAGTAGACAGAGTAATAGGAGAAAAAGCCTATGATTATATGAGAGTGCATAAACACGGGACCCATATAAAATAAGAGACTCAAAGAGGGGTCAGATGGTTGAGGTTTAAATACTTTCTGCATAGGGGAGAAGGAATGGGGGTTGCATAATTTTGGAGGGAGTCCTAAATAATTTTTTAGGAGAAATAAATAGATCTGGGAAGCAGACATTATCTTACAAGTAATTCTCTTAGAAAACTTACTGGGATTGACTAGGGAAGTTAGAGAAAGTGAGGAGTGAACAAAGGTTGTCTTATTATGTTAGATAAAGTTAGCTAATGTCACTAACCTCCTCTGAGAAGAATAAATAAAAAATCTGTTCGTAATGACTTTTAGTCTCTTCCTTTTTCTGGTGGTTAATCTTTCTAGGTTATTTGATGAGATTCCTACAGGGCATCTTCAAACAATTCCATTTCTTTAGTCAGATTTCATTTTTTAGTCAGATACAGAAATTCCAGAAAAGTCTTTCTTTGTGCTTGGCTTATATTAAGGTGAGAGATGGAGGTCAGTCAAGAGAAGTTTAGAAAAATTTTTCCATTCTGAGGCAACTTCTAAGGCCTTCCAATTTCCTTAAATTCAAAGTGTTCAGAATCCAAAGCTGAGCCTTAACACCATGAACACTGGTTACCAGGGATACAGGAAGAAAGTGATGGAGACTGACTGCTGATGGGCACAAGTTTTCTTTGGAGAATGATGAAAATGTTATGGAATTAGTGGTGACAGTGGCATAGCTCTGTGAATATACTTAAAGGCCATCAAATTTGTGCCCTTTAAGTGAATGACTAGTGTATGTGCCTTATGTCTCAATTAAAAACAAAAACCAGAATTTGATCTATCCTTTCAAGTGCTCAAACTAGAAGGGCTTGCATCTAAGGTAAATAAGAATGGGAGAGGGGTCACCAAAATCGCAAATGAAGGCTTCCTGAAGATGATGGAGATCAGAATTAAGTCCTAGGAGGCCAACACTCCCTAATTTTTGAGATGAGCAGTAGAGGGAGCCCTTGATAGCAAAGAAAATTACACAAATAATATTTATGCTTATGATCATAAATATATTCTTTTTACCAAAAAGATAAAAAAAAAGCAAACAAAGGTAATAAAAATCCATTAATAATCCCACCATTCTGAGAACCATGATTCACATTTCATTTGTGAGACTCTACCAGTGTTTCTTCTGAGTTTATACACATAAATGTGCACACACATTCAAACCCTCCACAACTCTGGTGTAGATATAGTTTTAGATCTTATTTTTTTAACTTCATGTTATTTTTTACATTTTTCCAAAGCCTTAAATATTCTTGATAATATAATTCTTCATGCCTATAGATGTGCTGTAATTAATTAAACCTATTTTTAGAATGTTTCAATTAAAAATAATATTGCAATAAAAATCTGTGCACTAAACTTTATATTTCCTAAAAATGTATTCTAAGGATAGATTCCTTAAGAGAAATTATTAGGTCTAATGTGGTACACAGCTTTAAGTCTTCGGTTATACTATACTGCCACATTTTAAACCAGAGAACTTGAACTTTGTACTTCCAGCAGCAGTAGATGAGATTTTCCTTTATCTTGAACTATGTAATTATCAGGTGGTCTTAAAATTTTAAATATTTGCTAATTTGGGAGACAGAAATTTGAGTCTTCTTTTAATTATTTTATTTTTATTTTTATTTTTATTTTTTTTGAGACAGAGTCTCAAGCTCAGAGTCTCTCAGCCCTGGATAGAGGGCCATGGTGTCACAGCTCAGAGCAACCTCCAACTCTTGGGCTCAAGCAATGCTCTTGACTTAGTATTTTTGTTTGTTTGTTTGTTTTTTAGTAGAGACAGGGGTCTTGCTTTTGCTCAAGCTGGTCTGGAACTCATGAGCTCAAGCAATCCACCTGCCTTGGCCACCCAGAGTGCTAGGATTACAGCAGTGAGCCACTCCTGTTGGCTCTTGAAAATTGAGCCATTTTTCAATTATTTTAAATGTAAATGAATAGTGAGACTGAGTATTTTTCATGATTTATTGTATTTTTTTCCTGCTTCTACAAATTGCTTTTATTGTGAATATCAATAATTATTTTCCTTAGGTTATTTTTTTAATCATTGATTTCTGGAAATGCTTCATGCACTAACCATGTTAACCTTTGTTTTCTATTTTGTCTTTTTCTTTTTTTAGGTTATTCTTTGCCTAATACTTTTTTATCCAAAGGGCTTCTACACACTGATAATTGACATGGATATGTACCATAATTTTTTCTACTCTTTTGTGTTTTCAAATGTTAAGTTACTTAATCCATTTACAATTTATTCAGGAGTACTTGCCTCAAAAAGTCATCTAATTGCTCCAGTACTGTTCACTGGAATGAATTTCATTTTCTTCTCTAATTTACAATGACTCCATCCAACACTACACATACATTTGGGTGCATCTGGGGGCTCTTTATTATCTTCATACTGTTAAAGATTTACAACAGGTTTTTAAGTCTAGAGTACAATTCTCTTCATTTCTTTATAAATCTTGCTTGATTATTTTTATCCACATATTCTTCTCAATCAACCCTGTCTCACATTTTCACTCCAAAATATTTTAAGTTGGGATTTTGATTAGAACCATATTGCCTAACAATCAATTTGAAAAAAAGTGACACCATCTAATAATATGAAATATGTTTCAATTTATTCAATTTTGCTTTCGCATTATTAACTAAAGTTCTATAGCTAAATTCACAGAAGCCCTATTCATTGTTTTTCAAACTTGTTTCCAGGTTTTGTCATTGTTATATTGTTTCTGTTCTTATTTACTTTGCTTCCTTTTTCCCCTATTGTAAAAGAGCTCTTTGCCCTCTTGACAATTATGTGGTTATGGATATTTTTAATATTTTATATCGACATATCATAGTGACTCTTAATTCTAACAGTTGATTTCTTGTTTTTTTCCCTAAATAGGTGACCCTTAAGAAATTCTAACTTCTCTTCACACCCACATCCTTGGGAATTCAAAACCAATTCAGTTTTTGGAATTACAGTTTTGATGCTTCATAAGTTTGACTTCTTTTTCAGAAAAAAATTAAAATGGCCAAATGAAAAGTGCAAACAACTCTGAAACATGCAGATTCTATTCCTCCTTTTGGCCTTAAAGACTTAAGTCTCACTGTGAAGTATTTTTTTAATCTAATAAGAACCTAAATCCAAGGGCAGCGCCTGTGGCTCAAAGGGGTAGGGCACCAGCCTTATATGCTAGAGGTGGCAGGTTCAAACCCAGCCCTGCCAAAAACTGCAAAACAAAAACAAAAAAACCCTAAATCCAAAATATTTCTTTAAAGAGGCACTAGAGACTCAAAATGCTCTTTGGTTTTAAATGGAATGGCCTTCAAAACTACAGTATTTTTTAACATCAAGTTTATTGAGTTAAACTTTAGGTACAGTAGAACCTTTTTCAGGCACACACAGTTCTACAAATTTTGACAAGCATCGAGAATCAATTGACCTCCCATTGATGGCAACCCAGACTGCCGGCTGGCAGGCTCTTCCTTTCTCCTTTGGGGTGCCTTGCCGCTCTCTACCTCCTTTTCCCTCTCTTCTGCCCCCTCTTCCCCTCTCTCACTCCCTGCTTTCTACTCTCTTCCCTCTCTTTCTCATCTCTTCCCCTCATTCTTTTCCCTTTTTCTAATGTGCTGCCCTCTCATTTGCACCAACCAGTAAATCCCACTTCCTGTCCAGAAAAAAAGACAGATGGTTTCTAACAACCCAAGAAGTTCTCCATGTTCATTGGAAGCCAGTCTCCTTCCTCTGAGCCCTCCACTGATGGTGTTCTCTGATCTGTTTCTGTTCCTAGATATTGTAAGCATAACATTTTTATTTCTCAAGCTTCTAATCAGAGCCAAAACTGGCCATCAGCAACTAGCACAAGGTCCTCTGCTGCTCATTTGAAAACACCTTGTCCTCACTGACAACCAACAGATTGATGTCCACATCAGCAAGTCTAAACAGCAGCTCCAGATGCTGGACACTCCCCTCTTGAAACTTGGCATGGTGTGGCTGGGCAGCATGCCAGCAGGAGCAGGAGGGGTCATCAGGGCCTGGGACACCAATTGCACAATGTTCCTTTCCTAGCTCAAAATTATGGGGGGTGGGGGGTGTGCATGCCTTGCAGTCTCAAGATGTTATTTTTACATGTTTTGTCCATCTACAGTGAGCAACGTGCTGGAAATTCTGAGAGATATAGGAGTTCTCTTTGAACCTTCCCCCTCCTGTCATTTGCTTGTGGCATGTGTCTATGTGGGTGCTGGTGAGAGCCCGAAGATCTGGGAAGCAATTGCTCCTCCCATGTTGAAATATAGCATAAACACCTTTAGGAGGACCTAAAGCCGAGGAATGAATTTTGGGAAATTATAAGTTGCCAAAGAAACATGCCTGTCAGCATAACATCTGGAGCAGCCGAGGTTTTTCACCTTTGCCATTTCTGTGAAGGTCCACTTTCTTCTCTGACACTTCTTTCCCCAGCTCTCTACACATGGCTCAGGCTGCTTTCCTAGTTCCCTTAAATCCCACTGTAAAGAAATCTGTCTGTGGTTTTATGTTACCCCACTGGAGTGTTGTCTGTGAATACAGGGCATAAAAGGGGATAAAATGCCTAATTCAATCCACCCTTGAGGCCTCCCACGTTAAAAAGACCATAGAACTTCAGTCTGTCTTGACTGTAGTACTTAAAGAAAACTCTGAGTCTTGCCTGATGAATACAGATAGAACATTTTATATTTGCCAAGGGCTTTTGACATCCATCGGTTAATAACTAGTACTGGAAGAACATTTATAGCTTATGTTAATTCTTACCCCAGAGACAAACAATGTTCAAATAAGGTGTGAGGGGGGCACATTTGGGTAGGTTTAAAATTAAGTGATAGGCACTCAAACTCCATGATCCATCCAAGTCTAGAGCTGACCACTAAGGGCCTCTTTACCTCCAGGACAAAATACCTGGATTGTGTGCCACGCCAAGGAGTTGCCTGATTTATTTTATCTTTTTTTTTTTCCTCTCTTAATATACCCAGGTTAATTGTTTAAAGACTTGGCAACGTTCTTTGCACTCCCTGCAGAAAAAGGCCCCAGATGTTTGGGGAAAAAAAAAAAAAAGGAATCAGAAGAAGTTACAATGAAGCAACGTATATCCACTTACTTCATTCAAGAAGGCTCCTGCCACTTAGCCTTGCTTCAGATCCCTCAGGGTGGGTGCCACGACAGCTCCTGGTTTGTGAGTCACTGATTTAAATGGCATTTTACCACATCCTCTCCAGTTTTGCCTTTCTGCTCTGCAGACTTGCTGACTCACCCGGTCTGCCAGTGACAATGCTGACATGTGGATCAAGTGCATGGCCCTTGGGAGGCAGAGCTGGACACTTTGATCACTAACTTCCTTCAGGTATTTTACTGAACCCCATACTCAAATTTTCATCCATAGAGAGGAAGGCAGGAAAGGGCTTAGCCCTGCAAGCCGTGGGGTCCTGGCGACATCTCCTGGGCACACCCTGGTTCCCTGAGCAGGTCTCCTGCAACCTGGCAACGTGCCAGTGCAACACTAGGTGTTCCTGCAGGTTTCCGTGCATCCCAGTTCTCTGTTCGGCCCCAGATTCCAGCTTAGCACAGGCCTGACTATGGAATAGCCCAGAAATGCGACCTTTGCTTCACTGAGGTTCCCCTCTCCCTGTCCCCCAAGCCATGAGACCTTATACAGACAGGTGTGTGTTAAGATTAGCCACTTTTTCGAGAAAAGAAGGAAATGGTAATACTAGTTATAAAACTATCATTGAACGAGCATTCACCTTGTACCACACGTGGTGCTGAGTACTTCCCCCTTGTCATCTCGTTGGATCTCCTAGACAGACAGATGCTGCTGCCACTCCAGTTTGTAGAGGGGGACCCACATGACACAGAGGTTAAAAAGGGCCTTACCGATACACGTGCCCAGAAGATCACTGCATCAAAATTCCAGCTGAAGTCCTGCCTCAAGCCCTTCTGCGCAGCAGCTGTGTCTAGAAGCACCACATGGCCTGTGCGGTGGCGACAACCGGCACAGGGTAAAGGGATGCGCGGGTTGGCCTGGGAGAGATGAGGCCAGCAGCCCGGCTCAGCTCACACAGAGCCTGAGCGTGTCCTGAGAACCTTGGCGAGGCACGTCAGCTTTTCTAAGCACGAGTGCTGATAGCCGTGTGGAAGCTGGAGCTCCTCTGCCTGAGGGCCACAGCTCAGGGGAGGACAGGATGGGTAAGTGTGGGTCAGCCCTCCCTGGGAAGAATGGGAGGGAGTGTTGGTTTGAGTGAGCTGAAGGAATGGCTCTAGAATGGTTATCACAGGATTAGGAACTAGTGCAATGGAAGCTGGTACTCTACTTCTTTAGAAAAAGGGGGGACAAGTGCAGGAAAGTGATTGCTGCCATGCTCAGCAACTTGTAAAATTTCGTTTGTTCCCCTAAAGAAGCATGTACCCAAACCAGCAAAGTGTGGTCAGTGATGACCAACAGATCTGCAAGTAGAGACCAGTCACAGCAGCAAGTGGCCTGTCTCGCAGCTGCCACGTAACTCATCAAGTCACAGCCTTTGCCACAGTGCCCACGTGCACACATACAGAGCTCTTCCTCCGCAAGGCGACCATTCCCGCTGCCCACAAAGGCAGGCCAGCAGCTTCTAACCTGGCCTTCAGTCAGGAGAGAGTCCTTACTGCAAAGCCTTCTAATGCTCCCATGATGTGTAGCGGAAAGTGGAGAAGGCTTTCCCAGAGGCACGGTCTGTTTCTCCACCGAGCCTGTGCCCAGTGGCCCCGAGCCGGCATTTGGAGTAGCGGTGGTCTAGTGGTGTGGTGCTGCACAGGCTTCCTTACCAGCTGCAATCTTCCATTTGTCTGGCTCTGTCCTCACTGGCTCCTGCTTTGTTTTAGGACATTAACCTGCCCATATGTGTCTGTTAGTATCTTGCTTGCAAACTCCAGCTGAAAGGCCCCTCAGAAAGGGGCTTTGTGTGTCTTCCGTTAACATACCTTTTGGGCATTTTTTTTCCTACAGGCTTCTCTCTTGTCCTCTCACGCATTCCCTGTCTGGTTAGAGCGGGGATGGTGGCTTTTCTTAGGGATGCCTTATGAACCAGCCAGCATATGCCCTGAACACAGTGAGCATACTGTTTTAAGAGCCTTCTCTCCAGGTCCCCGCAGATTCAGATCTGTGGAAAACACCTAGGCTGTTCTGAAATTCTCAGCTAGAGCACTGGTATCCAGCCTCCAGCTAGCTTGGTCCTTGAAGGCTATAAATTGGAATGAATAATTCAGCAGCCACCTAATCCTCCCTGTGCCAGCATCCCACCAGAGAGGCATGGCAGAGGAAGGGAGCATTCAGACACCCTTGCTCACTACCAGTAGCTCTTCCTCATTTCTTTAGGTTGAAGCAACCCTTCTCTATCATGTTGAGTGGCGCCCAGGGGCCAACTCGGCCGCACTACCTATGACATGAACCAGCATGGTTTCACAGAAGCCTACCACGGCCCAGGCCACCCTGTGCTCTCCTACCTAAGCTGTTCCAACGTCTCATCTACTGCAGTGAGCTGTCCACATGGCAAGCAGATTCACACATAAAGTACAGTGTGGGCAGCATGCTAGGTGGTGTGCAGCCACTTCACAGAAACAAGGAGCAGGCTTTGTGAAATACTTTGAGGTCTCTTACTGAAACAGGTTGTTTCTAGATGCAGGAGAGAGCAGGGCTCAGGACAGGGGATCAGAAAGGCAGATCTTAAGTCTAACTTTTGGGGGACTAGTTGTGTGGCTAGTCCCCGCACTATAACTTCCTTATCTGGGCCATGAAGATCCAGACTGCACATGAAGAAATGTGTAAGAACTTGCTCTATGAACTGGAAAACACTACAAAAAAAGGGCTTTGTTCTGTTATAGAAGAGCAAGGTGTAGAGAAGAGATGTGAGGTTAGAAATTGCTCAGTCTGAGAAAGCAGGAGAGGGTCCCAGGATCTTTCTTCTGGAATATTCTGCCACAACAGCAGCAGGAACAGGAAAGGCATAGCTCTGATAAAATAGAACTTATAACACACTTATAAAAACAAAATGTGTGTTCTAAGTTTGGAGAGGAGATAGAATCTTTGGGCATAATGGAGAATGAAGCTTAATTTGCCTTTAAGAAATTCGGCCTCTTCCCCGTCACTCTGGGATGAAGGGCCCATTATACCAAAATAAGTTTGGACACAGGAGCCAAGTGGAGCCAGGATGACCAGATGTAGTTTGATACCTGGAAACACAGAGTGAGGATGTGTCCTCTCACTGGTGGTGTGGCTGAATGTGGACTCTCCGACTGCGCGGACCACAGTCACTTGCCTGAGCTCTCTGCACCTCACTTCCTAAGCGTAGCGATGGGAAAGTAACATTACCTGCCTGCAGGGTTGCTGCTGACAGCAGTCACAGAGTAAGTGGCACAATAAATATCAGCAGGCATTGTTATTATTGGGATAGAATTTGCCATTACCCGACTTTGTGATTTGGAATTTTGAGGAATTACATACATTTCATTTTTCAAGTTAAAGTAGGAGAGCTTAAGAGTCAGTTAACTGTAACCCAAAGCCGTATTTTTTTATTAAAGACAAAGAAAGGAAATGCCACTTCATCGCAGTCAAGTGACAATGCCTGCAAGCTGCAATTCACGTCACTCTTTCTTTAATTATAGGGAATTGTTTGAATTACAGAACATTTCCATACATGAAAGCTAAATCCCCTTTAGATACTCCTAAGTTAAAAATAAATAAATAAAAGGAACTGCCTCAGTAGACACAGCTGGTCCTGCTCTTTGTTCTTAACAGCTGTGGAGGATAAGTGCACCAAACGATGTCCACCGATGATACAGGTCTCTCCAAAACGCCATTTCATTCAGTTCTGCCACATGGCAGCATGTCTTCATGCCTGGAGGTGATATATCTTTTGACGATTGCTTATCAGAATATTGGAGCAAATTTATAAGGGGCAATAACTGAAAATGCCATGTGGTTGTCCAATTTTTAAAATAGTCCTATGGGACTGGTGACCTTAGTCAGGTCGCCATCATGTTCGGGATGTGACAATAAAAGTCACCAAGTTAGTCAACTGAGTACAGAGGGAATGTGACAGCATCATTCTTCTCCTCTGGCTCCTCCAACAAAGGAAAAGTTCAGATGTCCAGCTGTCCGTACAGGCAAGGTGTTTGATTTCTCCCTGGAGAGTGCTGAATAGGCTGCCTGCACCTAGGGGTTTGTCTCGGCAACGTGAGCACAAGATTCAACACTAGAACATAACCGCTGTTCATTTCTCCAGCCTGACGGTACAGGGCAATCAAGGGAGAGGGCACAGAATTTGGTGGCTTTTTAGCAGTTTTAAAGTTTCATCTGGACACACACAAAAATGTGTACCCATGTTATCCAGATCTTAGCCTGGTTTGTTTTAGAGACTCCAAGATTAAACTCAAGGCTGGCCTCGCACAGCAGACACACTTGCCTTTGCCCAAGAGGAAACAAAATCTTGAGAAGGAAAATGGGTCCTTGGAGTTACTGGGCTTCCATGAGGATCTGCTGAGCACAAACAGACAGGTCCCCATCCCTGACATGAGGACCATATTATTTCCTTCATAATAGTGTGCTAATCTCAGTGGTGCAAATTTGCAAGTGTTTTATACCTTATTAAGAAAATGATTCAAGTCCAGGAAATGCAAGGGTTAAATGGCTTGCTTTCATAAACATAGTGGGGGAGGGGAGTGGAGGAAGATTCTAGATATGTGGAAATATGTAGCAAAAAGTGCTGAATTGGCCCATCTAGTGACATTGGATTGTTTAGCAATTATGGTCATCCCAGCTTTAGTGAACTAATGTACATGGTGGAAACTCCATCCAGGGATATCAACTGCTAGGTCACTAAACGAACTACACATCCCATTTTAAAAGCATTTAAAACTGTATCAAAAGAGTTTATGTTGAAGAGGGACTGTAATTTTAAAATAATTTACTATACAACCATACACTTATGTTTTAAATTGAAGCTAAATGCTGCAGAGTTAAATTAGTTTTATTTGATAACACAAGGCAGTTTACACTCTTTCATTTGGGGTTGATGCAGCCCCTGGCACAGTCTTGAAGTTAAGACGCCTACCTCCTAGGAACAGTTAGCTCTTGATCCCAGCACATTCTCTCCTGCTGGAAGAGTTATTTGAAAGTTTGATGTTTCTTTCTTATGTTTTTTTCTCAGCCACTTTTCCACCCCAAGCCCACAGACACACTATTCATCCCACCTCTCTCTTTCTCTCTCACTCTCACTTTCTTTTTCTTTTCCTCTCTTCCTTTCTCTTCCTCTTCTCTGAAGCTTCTAAATCAGTTCCTACAGCTTTACTTTTCTTCTTCTAAATTTAAAAATGTGGCTTCTGCATATAAAAGTTCTCCCCCACCTTGAGCAGCCCCGACAGTTCCCTAGGGCGGTTACTGACCTGATCTGTAAATTCACTGGAGTCACTTAGAGCCCTCAGTTAGCTTTTAGTCAAACATTAGCCACAGTGTTTACCCTTGTGTAATCTGTAGTTGTTACTTAATTTAATGCCTGTCAGCTTTTTTTAAAAAAAAACATGTTCAGCAAATCCTTTGCACAGGCTATTTGGATTCCTTTTACTCTTCCCCTCCTCCACCTTAACCCAAAACAAGCTAAATTTATCTAAATCAAGGCTTGCTGATATTTTTAATTTGCTAGTACAGTTTGTGTTCTCCTCAAGGAAGGAAGAGAGAGTGTGCGTTCTGCGCCAGCCCAACTGCTTTCTTCTCAGAGGCCCCAGCTTCATGTCCTCACCCTACTTTACATCAAAGAGGGAGAAATGTAAAGTGTTGGAGTTTTTGTTTCTTATTGCTCTGGCTGAGGTTAGGAGTGATGGAAGATGGGATGCATCCTCAAATCCCCACTTAGAGGGTGGTAGTGTGGCCCCCCTGAAGAAAACCCATTCAAAACAGACTTTGAAGCCCTGCCCGGTACAAGGCTAAAACCTGAACATACCACATTATAATTCATACACAACTTTGCGTTTTGAACCTCCCTCCTCAGCTGCCACCGGCTTGAAAAGTAAACAAACAGAGCCCTGGCCATCAGTGTTGAGACAGTGGGGAAAACTTCTCAGAGGCTGCTTAAAGGCAGAAGGAAGCCCTGACATCAGGTAGGCAGGGGAAGGTCCCTGCAAAGGTGAGTAAAGCACGGAGTCAGGAGTGTGAACCGGGAGCCTGCTGTGAGGCTGCCTTCCAGGTGCTCCTCTCCGCAGGGAGAAGACCTCCAGTTCAAGAGGTTTTGCTTAATAGCCTCATCTTCAATATTCTGGGTTACAGGGCCAAAAAGACAAACGTCACCATGAAATTCCTATGCTTTTCAGAAGATGTAGTCAAAAAAATGTGTGCACCTAAAGAGGAGGAAAAAATTGGATTAGCCAGGGCTCAACCCACTGTTCTGTCCCTGTCCCCTAAAATGGGACCTTGAGTTTCATTATCTCCCAGCTATACCTGTTTCTTGGTGAACAGAGACCAGGATTCTCTTTCTTGTGCTAGCAGAGAACATCCTGCTGCTGAGAACCCCAAGTGTGGGTGATACCCGTGTGGTGTCTCACAGATGGCTCATGAAGAACAGTATGGGGACAGGGCACAAGGAAGGAAGCCAGGGATACTGGGGACTGCAGTTCACCCACCTGCCATAGGAAAACCCACCAAAGATGCATGTGTGCCGTTTCTAATAGGAAGGGTGCTCCTGGACAGTGTCCACACTAAGTCCACAGCTAGATATCCAGAAAAGCCTCAGAGACAGGCTGAGTTACCTGCCATGGCATTAACTCAGATCTGTCCCTGGGGCCGACAGGTCTGTCTGAGCCCCCATCACAAGGGCACATTGGTGGCTGATGGTTGGGGACAGATGCCACTGTGGGTCAGTCTTAAGATCTCCAAAATAGCCCAGGAGACACACACGTGCCTGTCTCTGGCCACTGGCTCTCTGCTCTTCCTCATGTCCAGCCTGTGCTATCACCACCTGGACTTTGAAATGCAGCTGCTCAGTGACAAATTATGAACAGTTTTGACAACTATCTTGAACCACCTGGAAAGTTGTTCGAAGCACAAGGGCTGCACAGAGAAAGGCTTTAAGGCTTAAGAGCTCTCTCTGAGACAACTGCACCCTAAGTAAGGACATTTGTCCAGGTTGGGGGTGGTGCCTGGCAGCTGCTGACAGAGGTGGCTGTGCTGTGGCATGGGCCCTTCCTGGTGCTTCCACTGCCGAGAGGCCCCAGCATCGGCATGTCAGGCTCCACCTGCTGTTTCCCTCCTGTGGCATTCTCAGCTCCAGTTTCCCTCTCTTGCCCACCCTTCACCCCCACTTACTCATGTAACAGTGCCAATAGTTCAGTCCTTAAGGATGAGGTGCACCTTTAAAGCTCCTCAGAGGACAGCAACTGACAAATATGAAACAGAGATCTTTTCAGAAAAAGATGTGTCATTTAATTTGAGGTATAAGCCATAATGATTAACAACAGTGAATTCATTTCTTTTGTATGAGGTAGTCCTCTCTCTGGCGCTCTGTCTCACTGCGTGTGTGTGCTTCCTTAGCAGCACATCTGTGTGTGTGTGTGTTTGCTGAGCAGCACCCAGTTTGCCAGCCTCAGTCTCTGGTGCCCACCCAGGACTCAGCACTAGTCAGAGAGAAACCAAACCAACTGACTGTGACAGCTGTTCACATCAGGTCACAAAGAGAAACCCTGGGTCTATCCTCTGAAGGCCAGGCTGCAGAGAAGCCTGCCTTGCAAGCTCCACCACACACGCAGGGGGCACTCTGTTTATTCTCTCAACTGATTCCTCAGCAGAACATGCACTGCACTGTACCCAGACTGTGGAGACACACAGAAAACATCCCAAGAGACCCAGAGAGAGTGGGCAACCCTGCTAACTCGCTCACTGAGTCGTTTGCTAGCAAGCTAGTTTGGGGTTTCACTTTCCACAGTTTTTCAATACCTAGGGAATTTAAACTGTCAGCTGTTTTCATCATTGAACAAAATAGGCTGAATAGTTGGAAATTTAAAATAATTTTCATTATTATAGTCTCAATCCTGACCATGCAAAACAGGTGAAATGCCAAGCCCAGAACCGATAAACACTTAATTGATGCAGACTCGGTCTCCTAAGGTTTAAAATGCATAAAAATGGCATGTAACTTCCGAAATACCATGGCACCAGGGGAGAATTTGCAAAAGGCTATAGAGGCAAACTAGATGTTTGCTCAATTGGATTTCACACTCCGCGTGTAGCCCAGAGCAAAGGGCCTGCTTTCTCACTAAGTCTCATGTTCTTGCCTCAGAAATGAGGACCCCCCTTTTTCTTTTGCAGTTTTTGGCCAGACCTGGGTTTGAACCCGCCACCTCTTGTATATGGGGCTGGCACCCTACTCCTTTGACGCACAGGCGCTGCCCAAATACCCCATTTTTAAGCGTAGCACCCCAGCTCGCTAGATTGGCCTGGGAGTTAAAACCAGGAAATATGTACACGTGTGACACCTGATTGACTACAGTTTCCAGCTCACTGTAAGTTGCTAATAAATGAAAACGACTAGACATTCTTGTCTCACAGACAAAATTCCTTAAAAACCAGGAACTGAAAGTTTTAAATTTAAGAAACAATGAATACCTCTTTGGGGAAAATACCTGACTCCTAAACCAGGTAATGGAACATCTCAGAAAGCCAGAGCACTGAGAGCAGACTTGTTAAAGTGCCAGGGACGGGGCTCGTGCCCAGCCAACACTCAATAAACATTTATTGATAATGACCATGGTTTCCTTAGGTTTAAAATAAAATGTCTGGAAGAATTACAGAATTAACCACTTGTGGTCATCCCTGAAACAGTATAACATCAACATGAGCATTGAAAACAACCCCCACCCCAAAGACCTATATACCAATTTTGTTCAAAAGACTGGAATGACCCCAAAGATAAGACTGCAAGAAAAGCGAAGATTCATAAAATTATAAGACAAGAATTAAGAAAGAGTTCCCAGAAATGGAGAAGGCCTTACCAACTTCAGAAGAGAAATTTCTTTCTCTATCATTCTGTTGACTTCACAGGATTAGGTAATGATGCCGGAGAGACGTCTGCTTATTCCCAGACTGAGACCACCACCGTCTGCATTTAGCCAAAGGGCTACCAAATTAAAATGGAATATCCACTAAGTAAATCACTTAGAGTCAAATTCAGACAGATGATCTCACAGAGGAGAGCTCCCCTGCGTAGAAGGAGAGAATGAAGAGAGGCCATAGTGCAAAATTTTTTTTTGTTATCAAGGTAGAATTTGTAATGTGACAGTGATTGAGCTGTAGGGGAAGCTTTTAACAGAGTTCTCTGTGGCCTCAAACTAATTCACTGAAATAAATCATTGCTTTTCTCATTTACCTTTAACTTTAGCCTCAAAATAACCAGTTATCTTAGTGTTCTCTCATATGGGGCTGAGCAAAAAAGAAAAATTACAGATTTCAGCAGGGCATTGATCAATTCATGAGATACACTGAGTGTTAAAAAGGTGACCAACATATTACCTCCATCCTTGAGAGTAAATCCCTAATCCTTTGTGATACATTTTTTCAATGAACTACTTCTTTTCACTAAGCATCAAATCAGTTGATCTCTGGAACACTTAAAATGCCAGGCTGTGCGTCTGTGTGCACACTAACATACAGCCACACGGGCACACACTGCTATGGAAGGACAGGGAGGCAGCCGCACTGTTTCTCTGGCTTGCTTTTCACCGGGGCGTGCACTGTTCCAGCGCTGAGCAGAACCACAGGCGTAAACCCTTTGCAAGAAACAGGCACATCTCCACACTGAGGAGGTCTGGTTGCAGGTGGATATGAGAATGCAGAGTTTGTGGAAACTTAGCCTTTTATTTGTTTATTTTTTTTATGTCCTCTGTCAAAACTGCAGCCCTGTGTGAGCTTAGCCAGCCTTCCTACTATGCCTTTTGGGAAACACATCTGGATATCTCTTTGGCCTCCTGGCCTGATGTTTGCACAGGTGAGTTGAAGAGCCTGGTAATTCTTGGCCCAAGCATCAACACATAGGTTTGCTTTGCCCTTGTATTAGATTAAAATGCTTGGACACATTGATAAGCTAACTTTGCTGTTGTTTTGGTAAGATTTTTTTTAAAAAGAAAATTGGCCTATAATCAGTGGAAAGTCATTTCTATCTTTTCCTGGTATAGGCCTCATGCCTACTGCTCTGACATGGCCAGGCCTCTCTATGGCTTAACAACATGAGCCTCGCTGAAATCTCCATGGACCCATCAGTACTTGTTGGAAAGAAACACAATGCATACTTTTTTAAAGTTATAAATATGAATCACATATAAACATAAACATGCAGCAAAGATTTATTAAATTCATCAATGAGGGAATGAGAAAAATGATACAAAAAGTGCAGAGAGCATCTGAGGACACAGACCTGGAGAACAGAGGCAGAGCAAGAGGCTGGAGCCACAGGACACTGGCTCAGCCACAC
>NW_003852577.1:1049826-1053984 GCF_000181295.1 Otolemur garnettii
CCCTGGAGAACAGAGGCAGAGCAAGAGGCTAGAGACACAGGACACTGGCTCAGCCACATGCAGAGATGAAAGGATAACTTGTGCAGTCATCCTTTTTACCTCAGCAAAATCATTTGTATCACTACAAAGCAAAAACCTACAAATTAACATGTCATTTCATGGTGTCTGAGCCTTAACCAGTAGCAAATAGTTTGTCAAATAAGGTGCATTTCCCTAGAGTCAGGTAATCTGTGGATTGGCCTTTTAGAAAACGTTTCTGTCAGACAGTAAAAAAACACACTGCCATCCTTTTGTCTTATTTCAACTGTGATACTGTGTCTTACCATCAGTAAAGTGCTTTTCGGGGGGAAAGATGCCTCATATAACAAAATAATTAGGGTCATGGGATGAATAATTACAGCAATATTAATAGAACAACAAACATCACTGCTCAAACCCTTTTGAATAGTAAAACGTACAGAGAGAAAGATAAAGGCAGCCCTGGTGCTCCCTGAGGGATGGAGGACCAAAATGTGGTCCCTACATCCAATGGGATTCATTCAGCCTGAGAAAGGACAGAAACACCAGCACAACATGAGTCAATCTTGATGACCTTATACAAAGTGAAATCAGTCAATCACAAAATGACAAATGCTGTATAATTCCACTTAGATGTGTTATCTAGAATAGTCAGATTTGCTGAAACAGAAAGTAGACAGGTGGGGTTGCCATGCTGGGGTTGAGGGGGGAATCGTGAGTTATAGTTCGATAGGTACAGAGTTTCACATTTGCCAGATGAACAAGTTCTGGAGATTGGTCACACAACATCAGTGTACTTAACATGACCAAACTATACTTAGAAGTGGTTAAGATGGTAAATTTATATTATGCATTTTTTTACCACAATAATTTAAAAAATTACTTTGTTGGGGCTCAAGGAGTAGGGAACTGGCCCCATATACCAGAGGTGGCAGGTTTAAACCCAACAACAACAACAAAATTACTTTGTTCATATCACTAATCCAGATGCCTTTTATAAGGCAGGAGAGTGATGCCCACCAGGGTGAGATCAAAATATGCATCTGAAGAGCCATCTGAAGTGCTGGATTGTGACTTAACCTAAACATGACACAAAGGAAATGAACACAAAGGCTCCAACCCAGCTTTGGTGGACTTGGGCCAGCATCATGGAAATGACGAAACAATTGGGCAGAGTTGGCTGCCTGAGCAGCTCAGGACCCGCTGGTGCCTGTTAAAAGCCAGAAGGAGCTGGGGATGAGGTGCATGGGGCCAGAGCCCAAGGTGCAGCCCCACTGCTGCTACGTGCTATCTGGCCTTTGATCAGAACACAGAGAGCTCCCCTCACCACCCATCACTTTCCTTGTCCCTGTTCAAGAGTTAAATGATGACAAAGTTCAACCTAATATTCACTAACACTGGGAACCAGCTTTCTCATGATCATATTTGCATCTTTTCTAATTACCTCCAGACTTCTGTTTCAGGCTCATAGAAAAGCTGGGCTTTTTACAAAAGGAAAATTCTTCTTATTGTTCAAAGAGAAAGTTTTCACTCTTCTCTAATGTGACTTTATCATAAATGTAGGAGACTGAGCACCATGCTTATAGGAACAGTCACCAGTCTTTGAGGAAGGCTCTGAGAATAGGACAATCTCTTAGCTGGCATGGAGATGTTTTACAGCCTGGAGACAAGCCTCAAACAATGTAGTGCTCTAACAAGATAAAATCAGTCACTTATTAGTAAGCAGGTGTTGGACCTTGAACATTTTGTTGTTGTTGTTGTTGTTGTTGTTGTTGTTTTTTAATTAAATCATAGCTGTGTACATTAATGCAATCATGGGGTATAATCATGGGTTTTATATACAATTTGAAATATTTTCATCAAACTGGTTAACATAGCCTTCACAACCTTTTCTTAGATATTGTGTTAAGACATTCTACACCTAGTAAATTTCACATGTACCCTTATAAGATGCACCTTAGGTGTGGTCCCACTAGTTACCCTACTTTCACCCATTCTCCCCCCTCCCCTCCCCACCTTCTCCCCTTTCCCTTTCTTCCTGGACTATAATTCATATGAAAGCTATAAATTGGCTTCATAGTAGGCTGAGTACATTAGATACTTTTTCTTCCCTTCTTGAAATACTTTGCTAAGAAGAATGTGTTCCAGCTCGATCCATGTAAACATGTAAGAGGTAAAGTCTCCATCTTTCTTTAAGGCTGCAAAATATTCCATGGTTTAAATATACCACAATTTATTAATCTATTCGTGGCTTGATGGGCAGTTGGGCTCCTTCCATGACTTAGCAATTATGAATTGGGCTAAAATAAAAGATATTCTGGTACAAATATCTTTGTTATAATGTGATTTTTGGTCTTCTGGATATATACCTAGTAGACAAATTGTAGGATTGAATGGCAGGTCTATTTTTAGATCCCTAAGTCTTCTCCAAACATCTTTCCAAAAGGAACATATTAGTTTGCATTCCCACCAGCAATGGAGAAGTGTGCTCTTTTCACCGCATCCACGCCAACATCTCTGGCTTTGGGATTTTGTGATGTGGGCTAATCTTACTGGAGTTAGATGATATGTCAAAGTAGTTTTGATTTACATTTCTCTGATGATTAAGAATGATGAGCATTTTTTCATGTGTCTGTAGGCCGTGCACCTGTCTTCTTCAGAGAAGTTTCTCTTCAAGTCCTTTGCCCACCCTGAGATGGGATCACTTGTTCTTTTCTTGCTAATATGTTTGAGTTCTCTGTGAATTCTGGTTATTAAACCTTTGTCGGAGACATAACCTGCAAATATCTTCTCCCATTATGAGGGCTGTCTGTTTGCTTTACTTACTGTGTTCTTGGCTGTGCAGAAGCTTTTTAGTTTGATCAGGTCCCAGTAGTGTATTTTTAGTGTTGCTTCAACTGCCTGGCAGGTCTTCCTCATAAAATATTCACCTAGGCCAATTTCTTCAAGAGTTTTCCCTGCACTTTCTTCTAGTATTTTTATGAGTTCGTGTCTTAAGTTTAAATCTTTTATCCATTGATAGTTCATGTCTTAAGTTTAAATCTTTAATCCATCTATCATAGTTAACGGTGAGAAGTGTGAGTCCAGTTTCAGTCTTCTATAGGTTGCCAGCCAGTTCACCCAGCACCATTTGTTAAATAGGGAATCTTTTCCCCGCTGAATGTTTTTAATTGGCTTGTCAAAGATCAAATAACAGTAAGTAGCTGGGTTGATCTCCGGGTTCTCTGTTCTGTTGCATACATCTACCTCTCTGTTTTTGTGCCAATACCATGCTGTTTTGATCACTATCAGTTTACAGTATAGTCTGAGGTCTGGTAGCGTGATTCCTTCTGCTTTATTTTTATTTCTGAGTAATGTCGTGGCTATTCGAGGTTTTTTCTGATTCCATATAAAACGAAGTATTTTTTTTTTAAGATCTTTAAAGTGTGACAGTTGAGCATTAATAGAGCTTGCATTAAAATTGTATATTGCTTTGGGTAGTATGGACATTTTAACAATGTTGATTCTTCCCAGCCATAAGCATGGTATGTTTTCCGTTTGTTAACATCTTCAGCTATTTCTCTTAGAGTTCCATAGTTCTCTTTATTAGTCCTTTGTTAGGTAAACTCTTTTATTAGTCCTTTGTTAGGTAAACTCCTAAATAGTTCATCTTTTTTGGCCATATTGTGAATGGAATAGAGTCCTTGAATGTTTTTTCAGTTTGACTATTGTTGGTATATATAAAAGCAACAGATTTATGAGTGTTGATTTTGTAACCTGAGATGTTGCTGTATTCCTCGATCACTTCTAAGAGTTTTGTAGTAGAATCCCTGGTGTTTTCCAAATGTACGATCATATCATCTGCAAAGAGTGAAAATTTGATCTCTTCTGACTCTATATGGATACCCTTGATTGCCTTTACTTGCCTATTTGCAATGGCTAAGAATTCCATTACAATGTTAAAAAGCAGTGGAGACAATGGGCAACCTTGCCTCATTCCTGGTCTGATTGGAAATGATTTCAGTTTAACTCCATTCAATAAGATATTGACTGTGGATTTGCTGTAGATGGCTTCTATCAGTTTAAGAAATGTCCCTTCTATACCAATTTTCTTAAGTGTTCTGATCATGAAGGGATGCTGGATATTATCAAAAGCTTTTT
>NW_003852577.1:1054235-1068620 GCF_000181295.1 Otolemur garnettii
CCAAGTATTGGTCAATTTCCTTCAGATTGTCATATTTCTGGGAATAAAGTTTCTTGTAATATTCATTAAGGATTTTTTGAATTTCTGAGGGGTCTGTTGTTATTTTGTCTTTACCATTTCTGATTGATGAAATTAGAGATTTTACTCTTTTTTTCCTGGTTAGGTTAGCCAAAGGTTTATATATTTTATGGATCTTTTGAAAAAACCAACTTTTTGATTTGTTGATCTCTTCTATAATACTTTTGTTTTCAATCTCATTTAATTCTGCTCTAATTTTGGTTATTTATTTTCTTCTGCTGAATTTGAGATTGGAATGTTCTTCCTTTTCCAGTTGCTTGAGATGTCCCATTAAGTTGTTAACTTCCTCTCTTTCCATTCTCTTGGAGAAGGCTTGCTGTGCTATAAATTTCTCTCTTAAGACTGCCTTCGCAGTATCCCAGAGGTTCTAATAATTTGTGTCTTCATTATCATTTTGTTCCAAAAATTTGGTAATTTCCTTCTTAATCTCATCTATGACCCAGCTATCATTCATCATAAGGTTATTTAGCTTCCATATTTTCATATGAGTATGCAGATTCCTGTTGTTACTGAGTTCAGCTTTTATTCCATGATAGTCTGAGAAGATGCAAAGAATAATTTCTATTCTTTTAAATTTGCTGAGGTTAGACCTGTTACCTAAGATGTGATCAATTTTGGAGTATGTTCTGTGGGCTGATGAGAAGAATATGTATTCAGTTTTGTTAGGATGAAATGTTCTGTAGGTGTCCATTAAATCCAAATGTTGGATGATTAAGTTTAAGTCTAAAATTTTTTTGCTTAGCTTCTTATTGGAGGATCTATCCAACGCTGCCAAAGGAGTGTTAAAATCGCTAACTATTATGGAGCTAGAGGAAATCAAGTTGCTCGTGTCTGTTAGAGGCTCTCTTATAAATTGAGGCACATTCTGATTAGGTGCATAAATATTAATAATTGAAATCTCATCATGTTGAGTGTTACCCTTAACAAATATGAAGTGACCATCCTTATCTTTCCTTACTTTTGTTGGTTTAAAGCCTATGGTATCTGTGAATAAAATTGCAACACCTGCTTTTTTTCTGATTTTAATTTTCCTGAAATATAGATGAGCATCCCTTCACCCTGAGTCTATATTTATCTTTAAGGTAAGATGAGATTCTTGTATGTATCAGATATCTGGCCAGAGTTTTTGTATCCAGTCAGCCACTCTGTGCCTCTTTAGAGGACAATTTAAGCCATTCACATTAATTGAGAATATTGATAAGCCTGGTAGAATTTTGGGTATCCAGTTTTTCAACAGTCCAGTGGACATTTTTAATCCTTTTGCCACTGTGGAAGTTGGAATTTGATCAAATGTTTCTGAGTTAGTTTACTTTTGTGGTGGAGGATTGTGCTGGTCATTATGGAGGATAGGTCTGAGAATTTTCTGGAGAGCTGGTTAGTTATGGCAAATTTCTTCAACATGTGAATGTCATCAAAGTATTTAATTTCTCCATTATAAATGAAACTCAGTTTTGCTGGATATAGGATCCTGGGTTGAAAGTTTTTTTTTGTTTTCAGAGATTAAATGTCGATGACCATCCTCTTCTAGCTTGAATGGTTTCAGCAGAGAAATCTGCAGTCATTCTAACATTATTCCCCTTGTAGGTTATGGTTTTCTTATGTCTAGCTGCTTTCAGATTTTTCTCCTTCATAATAACTTTAGTAAAGTTAATTATGATGTGTCTGGGGGGTTGTCTTATTTGAGTTGAGTAGTGCTGGGGTTCTGAAACTGTCTGCTATCTGAATTTCAGAATCTCTTGGGATGTCTGGAAAGTTCTCCTTCATAATCTCATGAAGAATGGCCTCTGTGCCTTGTGAAGCAACTTTGTTGCCTTTAGGGATTCCTATAAGGCAAATATTAGTTTTCTTCAAATTATCCTAGACCCCTGTTAGACAATAATTCATTTTTGCTCTCCATTTCTCTTTGTCTTTGAGAGTTTGAGAGCATTCAAATATTTGTCTTTAATGTTTGGGAGCATTCAAATCTTTTCTTCGAGAAAAAATCCTTTCTTCTGCTTGCCCCATTCTGTTACCAAGGGATTCTACTGTATTTCTCAGATCTTTGAGGGCTGGAAATTCTTGTCTCAATGTGTCAAAATCTTTGGTGATTTTTACCTTTGAATTCATTAAATTCTTGAGATAACTTTTGAATTGCTCCTTGAATTTCTAATTCCAACTTTACCTTCATTCTATTAATCTTATTTGCAATCTAAATTCTGAATTTGACTGACATCTCAGCCATTTGTTTATGAATGGAATCTTCAGTTGTGTCCACCATATCATTCCTCAGGGTAGTTGATCTACTCTGGTTGTTCATGTTACTGGAGTTTTTCTGCTGATTCTGCCCCATGATTACTTTATGCCATTTAGCTAGATGAGCAGATAAGGTGAAATTGGATTGAAGGGATCCTGGAGTAGTGATTAACCAGCCCTTTTCCCAAGAGCTGGGATTACTGTCTGTACCTTTTTCCCTAGAGCTTTGAAAAGGACCTATATAGTGCTACAGCCTAAGACACTGGGGACTCCCTTGGTGTGGTGGGGCTAAGTGGCTTTGTCTTGTTTTCAGCTGGTCTCTGTCCTACCCTAGTGAATCAGTTACTCTGGGTGAAGTCTCAGCTGTGGAGAAATACCAGCAATTAAGTCACCCTGCCCCCTACGGGCAACAGCTGGAAAAGGAACATCAAACCTTCCCACAACCACACACCCAGGGTGCCACTTTGGATAGTCCTCAGGTGATTGGTCCAGTCCAAGAGATCCAAATCAACTGTCCCAGTCAGCTCTTGGTCTCATGTGGGAGAGTTCAAAATGTCTCTGGCAACTAGATAGCTGGGATCTGCTGGCAGCTCGAGTATGACTCACTCTGGTGCTCTGTGGAGTCATACTCGAGTCAGAAGAACATTCCCCTAGCCCCCCCAACCCAGCAAAATGAATTAGTCTGGGAAGGTTGATGCTTCCCTCCCCACCTTGCACCTCTGTCACACCCAGTCACTGGTAACCCTGCAGGGCTGTGACCTAGTTCCCTCCAATTAGCAGATTGCACCTGCCTGAGTCACAGGGAGATCTATGTCTCCTAGTCCAGGCCTCTGCACTCTGCCACCATTTGGCAAGGGGGGCTGAGGCCTGACAGTCTTGGGTTGTTAATGGAAGCTGGGGTGGTTCACTCAGTTCCAGCCCCACCCCTAATTGATGTTGCTGACACATATTTTCACAGAATTTATGATTCTGTCCTGGCCATATTCTCCTGTGGGCCAGGTGCTGTTTGAGTTCACAGAAACTGTGACTCAGCCCCGGTCTGTGCCATTGCCCGGAGCTGACAAGTCTGTTTCTGCTGCACTCTGTGTTGGGGTGGGTGCAATTAGACATCACACTTGGCTCTGAGTTCCTGCTTCTGCCTGCCTGCCTTTGTCTCAGCTGTGATCACCTGAGGGCTGGGTGCTTCTTAGGCTCAGTAAAGCAGTCCTGGTCAGACCCACCATAGGAGTAGGCCATGAGTCTTCTATTCTCTGTCCCTGCCACACCCTGCCTAGGCAGGTATTGCCTCAGGTATACCCTTTGCTCACAGGGCCTGCATTACTGTCCCAAATCTGTTCTACCAGTGTCTGCCACCAGAGAAGATGCTTGGCTTTCTCTGGTTGCCCAGAGAGATAGGGAGTATCTCTACAAAAATCCCCACTGGTTTGAGCCCTATTGTTGCTGCTACTGGTGCTGCTCCTCTGTGCCACAGGGCACCTCCTCTCCCTCTCCCATATGATTCCTTCAGACCACCATCTTCTCCTTACCCCCGTGCTGCAGAATAAGCACAGACCTGCAACAGCCCAAGCCCCGTTCACACCTCTCAAGAAAATGCCCAAGAATCTGGACCCCATGAAGGACAGGCTTCCAGATTTTGAGGTGTGAGTGGAGGGGAGTGCTAGGAGTTCATAATTACAGGTAGAGAATGTACACAATGGTATACAGTTTTATGCCTGGCAGGAGAGTGCCATGGCACCCTAGTAGGGGAAGGAGGTCTGGTTTTTAGAGGGTCTCTCCCATGGGATAAAATGGAAGGATGTTTGAACTGTACTCACATGTTTGTAGAAAGTATACCATGAGCTGTTCTCATGGGGGAAGGGACTCCTGTCTGTTTGGTGATGGATTTTGTACCTATTATTTGTATCTTTGGGGTTGTAGCTCACCCTAACAGGATCGATGTGCATTCTTCAACATTCTCTCTTGGCTCAGCTCCAAACCATCAGCTTACTTGCTAAACTTCTGTCCTTTAACTCTCCTTCTGAATGGAAGCCTCTGTGGAAAGCTGGCTTCAGTAGGCCATATTGCCTCCACCCACCTTGAATATTTATAATGCATCAGGGTGGGAGTCAAGCCCATGGAGAAGGAGCATGTAGTGATCCTTAAGCATGTAGTCCTTGGATGTGGGGCTTCCCACACCTGTGGTGTAGCATTTCAATAAATAGCTGCTGCAGAGGTAGCTTGAGGCTCTCCTGAACCTCTGCGGAGTCCAACTCTTGCAAGCTTGTACTTTCAATCTGTGTACTGGCTGGTTCGTTCTGGAGGTACCAACAATAAATGGTCAACACACTCCAGCAAAAAGTGAAAGCCTTTGTATAAGAAACTTTGCCACTCATGTACACAACATTTTTATTCCCTAAGAAATATGATTACTCTTTGCAATAGAGCATTATGTCTCCCTTCCTTCCTTCTTTTCTCTCTCTCTTTCTCTCCATTTCTTTTTCTCCTGGTCCATAGAAACTTTCTCTAATTTATATGATGGATTGGCAAGATGCCATAGAATGCTGATTAAGATGGAACATTAAGCTCAATGAATTTTAAAATTCAGATCCTTTATGGAGTCAAGGAAAACTACATCCACCTCCTTTAAGCAGTGTCCTTCAATGCCTTGAGATTCTATTCACAGAATATAACAATGGAGAAAATTTATTCATTTGCAAAAATATTAAACCCTACCTAATCTCAACACTACGCTGAAAACAACCAAAAAAAATAAGGTCTAGAAACGTTTTGTTTCATCATAGCTTGTATTGTTAAAATGAGTATTTTCCTGGAACAAATTGTTGTCAAAATTGGAACATCCTATAGAGTCAAAAGAAATAATTCTGACTTAAGAGTGCCTCCTCTCTGTATGACTGTCTTCATAATACCCTAATTAAGTGAAGATTACAGGGGTTGTGAGTTGATGTATCCCTTCTAAAACTCAAGCAAATTTCATACAAACACACCCAAATCAGAGAGAGAGGCATGCAATTCACTACAGACTGGCTGCTTACTCTTTTGTTTTACTTTGTTTAACCTCTGTTTTTCTCCCTCCTGGCTTTTTTGCAGCAGGTGTAGCTCCAGTCAACCCTCCCTGAAGTTTCAATCTTTTCTGTGCAGACTGTCTCCTGACATTGAATAACTCCAGGAAGGTCAGCCAAGAAAAGAATTATGACAAGCTCAGAGAAATCTGTAAAATGTTTAAATAGCTAACTAATAAGTTAACTACTGGAGGAAGCAGGTAGAATTAAATGGAAACATTAATTGTGAGATTTAAAAAAAAAGAAAGAAAGATAAAGATGGAAAGCAAAGCATAGGACAGGGAAGGGAGAAGAGCAGTGAGCCAGTCGCCTCCCTGCCTGGTTGTGCCAACTCACAGCCTTGTGCAACGCCTCCATTTTTTATGGCCTTTCAGGTGCAGGTCCTCATCTGCTCAAAGGTGAACTGTAACTATTTTGCAGAAAATAAACTCAGGGCATGTTTATGTGATCATTGCTTGAAGACAAAGTGGGGAAAGAAGCACCGAAGAATTCTGCACAAGGACCGCTTTTAAATTTTGATCCCAAAGACCCAGATCTGGGTCTTAGACTGGTCTTCCCCACCTAAATATCATCGCTTGAACAACTCTAAGGTGGATACAGCTCAGCTTTTCCAGTAGTCTTGACCTTTCCCAGTGTCCCCTATGGGGAACACAGGGATTCATGCAAGGATTTTACATAAATGTTATTTTTAACCTTTGGAAGTTACAACTTATGAAAAGAGATTCCAAAGCCACACAATATACTGGGGAATAAAAAATGGCCTATATCTGAAAATAACTCCCAGTTTAGCTGTTTTGGAATAAAGCAAATGTTTAAAATAGTGTGAAGTGAAAGTTAAATATTTCAATAGGCCCAGCTGCCTTGGAGGCTGGCATTGGGGTTTGGGGAGGAAGTGGAGGTTTCTCTTTGAAGCCTGGCTGCTAGACATCTAGGAGCAGCCAAATTGCAGGGGAAAGTTGCCTCCCTGGCCTGGGGGCCTCCCCACAGCATCTGAGACAAGCCATGGCTCTCCTGCTTCTTTCTTAGAGGCGGAGAAAAAGAGGAAAACAAGGGAAGCAAAAGGGTGAGTTGGAAATCTTAGGATGCCGCAAATATTTCTGTGACAATTAAATTTTTTAAAAACCAATCTTCCTGCAGCAAGAGGAGCTATGTTGAACACTGAGCAAACTTATCAGGGGGATGTGGATCTTTTATTTTCTACTTTGATAAAAAGAAACTGAAGTATAGGAAATAAGAGAGAAGAGACAACTGACTGGGAAGAATTCTCCAATGGGCCATTACACTTTTTGTCTTTGATAATGAACTCCCATTGAATCCAATGTACCCAATAGCATCCTTATCTCCTAAGCAGCCATTAGCAAGTAGCTTTGGTCAAAGTCTGTGGTCTCTATCCTCTTTCTCAGTTTAAGACTGGCTCCCTGTGTCACCAAGATCACAGAAGAGGGCGTCCTGTGCAGTCCCCTGAGTACTCAGCTCTGTGTGTAGACTGTGTGCTCTGCCTAGTCCCCTTACTCTTTGTGAGTAGCCCACACCCCTCAGCCCCCTCTCCTCCCACATACTTGAGCCCAGACACTTTCACCCTGCCAAGGACATTGTTGAGCACTTGCTCCTTCTTCCACATTACCAACTTTTACTTTCTACTATATTATCCCCTCATGCATACATGCTCCAATTCTCCCATTTCCAAAATAAAACAAAAAACTTCTCTTTAGTCCACTTCACCACCAGGTACCATCCCATTATCTGTTATAATAGAGCTGTCTGAAACAGACGTACACCAGTGCTATTCAGTACAGATACTACCTGTAATATGAGCCACATACAGCATTTTAATTTTTTCTAGTAGCCACATCAAAAAAGTAAAAACGAAACAAGTAAAATTAATTTTAACAATATATTTTATTTAACCCAATATATCAAAAATGGTACGATTTAAACCTGTAATTGTTATAGAACATTAGTGAGATATTTCACATCCCTTTTCTAACACTGATTGGGGGTGCTGTGCTTGCCACACATTTCCATTTAGAGCCGCTTAGAAGAGCACATCCAGGTGCTCAGTAGGCGCCTGTGTCTGGGGATCCCATTTTGGGTAGTGAAGCTTCATGCTGTCCCCATTTTTCCTCCTCTTGAACTCTTTTCTCTTCTCTTGAACCCACTCCTTTCAGGCTTTTGCCTACACCACTCTCCTGACAGTGATGTCAAAGTCTCCAACAATTTGCCCTATCTAAAGTTTTCTACTCAGCCTATATATCTTGCCTGACCTGTCAGCACCTTTTAATCCAGGTGGTCACTCTCCTTCTTGACAAACTTTCTTCACTGGGCTTCTAGGACACCACACTCTCCTCCCTGCCTCCTACTTTACTGGCTGCTGCCTCTTGGTGTCCTTTGCTGGTTTATTCTCACCTCTTTTTCCTCTAAATCAGTGGTTCTCAACCTTTCTAATGCCACAATATATTTTCATTGTTACAAAGGGGTCATGATCTATAGGTTGAGAACTGCTGAATAATGTACCAGTGGAGATCCCCTGGGCTAACTCCTTTATCTGCTTTACTTTTCTGGATACTCTAATTTCTTGATGATCTTATCCATCCATGTGGTGACAAATCTTGACCCTCCATCTCGCTCCTGTACTCAAGCTCCAAGAACACATTCACTTAAACATCTCAAGGCATTTATAGATTTTATACATAAAAATGTGAAACTACTGCATACACAAAAAACTAAATAATCTTTTAAAAGTATTCAACAAACTTGGAAAAATAATCATAGAAATTAAATCAAATGGTTGATGTTTAAAGAAAGTAGAAGGATCCCAAGATAAATACATATGGAATGATAGGAATAGAGAGTCCTCAAGAACAGTGACAAGTGGTTAGCAAATGTGTTGAAAAATGTATCTGGGCACCACGAATGAACCAATCTGAAATAAGAAAAATAAAGCTTAGGGGCCAGGCACAGTGGTGTATGCCTGTAATCCTAGCACTCTTGGAGGCTGAAGCAGGTAGAGTGACTGAGCTCAGGAGTTTGAGACCAGCCTGAGCAAGAGTGAGAGCCCATCTCTACTAAAATTGAAAACTAGCCAAGCATCAAGGTGGGCATTTGTAGTCTCACCTACTCAGGAGGATGAGGCAAGAGGATTGCTTGAGTCCAAGAGTTTAATGTTGCTCAACTATGATGCCATGGCACTCTACTCAGGGTGACAGAGTGAGACTCTGTCTAAAAAAAAAAAAGTGAGAGACACCCATAGCTCAGTGGGTAGGGTGCTGGCCACATACACCAAGGCTGGTGGGTTTGAACCTGGCCCAGGCCCGCTTTTAACAACAATGACAGCTGTAACAACAATGACAACAAAAATAGTTGGGCGTTGTGGCTGGTGCCTGTAGTTCTAGCTGATTGGGAGGCTGAGGCAAGAGAATCACTTAAGCCCAAGAGTTTGAGGTTGCTGTGAGCTGTGATGCCACCACACTCTACCCGACAGCTTGAGACTCTACCTCAAAAAAAAAAGGAGGGAAGGAGGAAGGGAAGGGAAGGGAAAGAAGGAAAGAAGGAAGGAAACTTATATCTGAAGATTTAATAGTGAACATATCTCTTTCCAATAATGGTAAGACAGTTAAACTGTTAAATATAGAGGATGCCAAAAAATGCATACACATTTTAAGAAAGGAAAAGAAATGTATTAAATTTGTAATACTCAAGTCATGTTTGACTTCAGTGATTTTTAATAGGTGCTCAATGTGACTTGTATATATCTTTTGTTACTGGTAAATATCGAGTAGTACAATGTCTGCTTTCTTAAAATGTGTATACATTTTTAGAGTATGCTCTGTGTATGTGTGTACATACACATATATTAATAATAATTAAAATGAACAGAAGTTCTCAGTTTCTTAAAAATTATCATTTATGCTCAATTGAAACAGCATTAAATATATATGTATATTTAAGAACTGAAAAAAGCACATGAAAGTTATGTTCTCTGCAGCAAAATTTACAAAAGTAACAGATTTAAATAACCCCAAGCCCTGTTCCCCACAGGTGATGTGATGAAAGCCAGAAGTACCCTGAGCCTATAACAAAGTTACAGCACAGGAGAGAATCCCTCAAGTTATGAAAACTTACATAGGGCAGAGCGCCAGTGGCTATTCACTGTCCCACCCCGTCACCCACTTGTTGGGTCCCATCTGGGGTGCCACTTGTTGGCTGGGACTGGCCAGGTCTCCGGCTGGCTTATCTATAGTCCTGACAGAAACTGCTGTGCTATGTTGCTTGGGAACAATTACTCTTAGGTGCCTGAGGGTTATTCGCCTTTGCAGAAGGGAGAAAGAAAGAAACAGTCTTTGAGGGAGAGAAACACTTTGAATAGGAGAGTAAATCTTAGCAGTCTTCTTGGAAAGCCATAGGGCAATTGCCCTGTGAGCCAGAGAAGCAGGAGAGACAGAGTGAGTGAGTCTGTGAAAGAATAGCATGCACACTTTCCCACTCACTGCTTCTGCAACTTCTTATAGATGCAATCTGGTGGCTACTTGCACCACAGGTGTAGACTGCCAATCACTGATGTTCTTGTCTGGTGAGCTCTCATGTTAGGAGAGCCAATCCCTTCCCCATGTCCTCATCACCAAGGTGTTACATTACCGAGCTGTTAAAGGTGTTTGTTATAACTCTCACTTCTCCTTTCCTTGAGCTGTATGGTCTGCTATAGCAGAGAAAGAAAAACAGAGAATCTTTGACTCTAGTATGCAGGAATGTGAGGGAATGACCCCTTATATTTTTACTGCCTAAAATTGTAGGCAAATGACTTCACAGGAGAGAATTGTCCAAATTTGTCTGAAATCATGCATTATTTCTAGCTTCCAAGGCATATTTTCTATTCAATAATCTTTGAACCAACTTTGCTAGTTCTCTTTGCTCCCAAAGGCCAGACTAAGCAGAGACATAAACATATGCATGAAGAACTATCTCCCAGCAATGCCAGGAACTTGTCAACCCTCCAGACCTCTCACCACCAAAATCACCAGGTCAGATTCCTACTCACTTCTTTCTAGCCTATTTTCTATACTTAAACTCTTCATTGGCTTCCCTAGCTCTTCAATTAACAACCCAAACCCTTCCTATGCCTTACAAGATCCTGCAAGGCCTGGCACCTGCCCACCTTTCCAGCTTTATTTGCACTTCCATCCTCCTTTCCTCTCTGTACTAAACCCTCACTACTCTTCTCTCAGTTCATCAAGTGCTTCATGGCCCCAGGACCTTTGCACATACTGCTCAAGAAGTTGCCTGTTGCTACATTCTGTAAACCTTTCTCTATCCCTGATCAGCTCACATAGTTCAAAAATTATCTCATTTAGGGAAGTATTCTCAGAATTGCCAAATCAGATAATTTTCCTTTACAGTAATTGCCTCTGAAATACATTTTTGCAATTATTTGACTACAAGGTATGCCCCACTAAAGGGGCATAGATTATTTCCCTAAATCAGAGGTAAAGTACTGAATATGTTTCTGATGAATGGAAGAGTGAATGAACAGATGAATGACTGAGGACTGGCACAGAAGTAGCCTCATTCACCCAGCTCCTGTAATCTTAGCTGGAGTCTCCATTTGTGAAGAAGACAAATTCTGGTTTTTCTAAGGAAGAAGTAGTCACATCATGGCCACATCACTGGTGCTCCATCCCTAGAGCAAACAGGATTGTATACTGTAGGAAGGAAGGGCTCAGAGAGCCAGTGCTGTCTTCTGCTCATCCTCTGGCCATATTGCTAATCCCTAAAGGAGGACACTCACCACAGGCATGGTAGTTCTGTTAGCTTTCATTATTTTTGGCATGATTGTTGAGTGACATTTCAATTATAGCACTCTTGCTCCTGATTGCAGGAGCTGTCTGAGCCTGAGAATTCACTCTTAATCCTGCCCAGGAAATACAGTATAAAATTCCAGTTTGAAATTCCAGATGGGGTAGACCAATCCCCATCCCTGACCAGCTCACATAGTTCAAAAATTGTCTCATTTACAGATGACTTCTCAGAATCACAAAATCAGATAACTTTCCTTCAGAGTAACTGCTTCTGAAATACACTTACCTCTGTGATTATTTGACTACACTCTATGGCTCACATACTACACACAACCAAGACATTGAAAGTGTATAAACTCTATGGGTCTTCTATGTTTACTGGAGGAAACTCTGAGATTTAACCACTTGAAAGAGATAACTATAGGAGTTGAGTTTTTAGATAATTTGGGAGGTTTGACTTGGAAACCGTTCCCTCACCATCAGCACGGAATCAGCCACTCTAGGATGAGCTTATATAAGAAGGATAGATGCTTCTCTTTACCACGTGGATCCTCAGAGACCTTGGGGTGAACTTAACATCAGAGAATATAAAGAATTTTTAAAAATTCAATTTAGTGAATGTGAATAACAACAATAAAAACTACTCATTACAGATCTTCTTCTGGAAGATGCTTCACATGTCATTCATAGCAATCCTATCAGATAGAAAACATCTTTGATCTTTTATATATGAGGTATTGAACCTTGGAAAGGAAATTTCCCCAGTGTTCCTCAGCTTGCAGATGTGAAAGCCAGATTTCAAATTTCATATTTAAGATTTGTCTGAATCAAAAACTCTTGATTTCTCTAGAGGTAACATTGTGAAGATACCTACCTGAAGTGATGTGGAGACTGTAACTTCCAGAAGTCACTATGTTTCTCCATAACTTCCCCATCTACCTCAAGTATCCTTATTCCAAATATTCAGGTCCTTCTATCTCCTGTCTCAAGCCACTTTCTTGTCTTCTTTCTTAAAGAAGCACAAAGTAAGATGTCCTGCAGATGGCTGTCTGGATGGGTTTCAACTAGGGAGAATTTCTTGACCATCACCTTGGTCAACACTGAGAAAAAAGACCCTCTGCTAGATCTGCCCCTGCCATGACACATGCTCGGCTGCCAGGTCTGTTGGTTTGTGCTTCCCTGATGCAAAGTCTCAGAGTGGGATGGGCCAATCACAGTCACATTTGCATCTTGAGCATCTTGCACTGGGTGTCATAATGGAGATTCGGGTAGAAATGTTAGAAATAAAAAGAACAGCAACATAGATAAAGAATGACTTTGAATGTATAATCAGTAGATTTGACACAGTCAAGGAAAGAACCAGTAAACCTTAATATAGGTCAATATAAATTACTCAAATTGAAACACAAAAAGAACAAAAAGGAACAGAAAAAAGCAGAACAGAACACCTAATCAATGTAGGAAAACCACATATCTAAGATATGTTTAATTAGAATGCCTCATGACAGAGGGAGTAAGGCAGAAGAAATGCTGAAAGATATAATGGCCAAGAACTATCCAGAATTAACTATAAACACCAAACCATAGATCCAAGAAACTCAAAGAACACTAGAGAGGATACATATAATACCAAATGAACCAAGCAAAAGACATCTCTTATTCAAACTGCTAAAAAACAAAGAAACTAGAAAGAAAAAAATTTGAACTTAACCAAAAATAAAAGACATAGTAATACTAATAAAATAAATAAGTGAATAAATAATAACTAAGAGTAGGGATAAAGAGTCAAATCTCCCTTGCAGCAGAATTCCAAATAATTTGTGTAGTTACTCTACCCTTAAAGAGAAAGAACATAGCTCCACACTCCTTAAGCATGGGCTGCGTATACTGACTTCCTTTCAAGGAATTTAGAAGGTAAATGGAGACGAGTACTTTTACAGTGAAGAAGTCAGACAAACACTACCTTAGTCAGGTGATCAAGGTCAACATCAAGATCAAAACGTTGGGGGCAGAGGCAAGATGGTGGACTGCAGCTAGCTTTTTACAGAGGCTCTCATTCAGGAGACTTAAAGGACAGAAGTTTAGCAAGGGAGCTGATGGTTTGGAGCAGAGCCAAGAGAATTTAAAGACAAAACCACCAAAGATTTTGAAACATTGAGGCAAGAGATTGCAGCCCTCAAAGATCTGAAAAATACAGTAGAATCCCTTGGTAATAAAATGCAGCAGGCAGAAGAAAGGATCTCAGACGCAGAAGACAAAGATTCTGAACATGCCCAAGCACCCAAAGAGGAACAGAAATGGAAAGGAAAAACAGATCATTCTCTCAGAGAGCTCTGGGATAATTCAAAGAAAATTAATATTCACCTTATAGGAATCCTTGAAGGCGACAAAGTTGCTTCACAAAACACAGAGGCTATTCTTTATGAAATTATGAAAGAGAACTTTCCAGATACGCTAAGAGATCCTGAAATTTAGATAGCAGACAGCTTCAGAACCCCAGCATGACTCAACCTGAATAAGACATCCCTGAGACACATCATAATTAACTTCACTAAAGTTAATATGAAAGAGAAAATCCTACAAGCATCTAGATAAGAAAACCATAACCTACAAGGGGAAGAATATTAGAATGAGTGCAGATCTCTCTGTCGAAAACTTTCAGGCCAGAAGAGGGTGATCATCAACATTTAATCCCCTAAAACAAAATAACTTTCAACTCAGGATCCTGTAACCAGCTAAACTGAGTTTCATTTATGATGAAGAAATTAAATACTTTAATGACATCAATGCGTTGAAGAAATTTGCCATAACTAAACCAGCTCTCCAGGATATTCTCAGACCTATTCTCCATAATGACCAGTGCAATCCTCCACCACAAAAGTAAACTAACTCAGAAACTATTGATCGAATTCCAACTTCCACAGTGGTGAAAGGATTAAAAACGTCCACTGGACTTTCGAACAACTTGATACCTAAAATTTTAGGCTTATCAATAATTTCAATCAACATGAATGGCTTAAACTGTCCTCTAAAAAGGCAAAGATTGGCTGATTGAATACAGAAACTCAGACCAGACATCTGTTGTATACAAGAATCTCATCTTACCTTAAAAGATAAATATAGACTCAGAGTGAAGGGATGGTCATCTATATTCCAGGAAAATGGAAATCAGAAAAAATCAGGTGTTGCAATTTTATTCGCAGATACAATAGTTTTTAAACAAA
>NW_003852577.1:1069182-1070814 GCF_000181295.1 Otolemur garnettii
GGGATACCACAAAGGCAGTCTTAAGAGGGAAATTTATAGCATTGCAAGCCTTCCTGAAGAGAATGGAAAGAGAGGAAGTTAACAACTTAATGGGACATCTCAAGCAACTGGAAAAGGAAGAACATTCCAATCTCAAATTCAGCAGAAGAAAAGAAATAACCAGAATTAGAGCAGAATTAAATGAGATTGAAAGCAAAAGTATTATAGAAGAGATCAACAAATCAAAAAGTTGGTTTTTTCAAAAGGTCCATAAAATATATAAACCTTTGGCTTACCTAACCAGGAAAAAAAGAGTAAAATCTCTAATTTCATCAATCAGAAATGGTAAAGACAAAACAACAGAAATTCAAAAAATCCTTAATGAATATTACAAGAAACTTTATTCCCAGAAATATGACAATCTGAAGGTAATTAACCAATACTTGGATGCATGCCATCTCCTAAGACTTAGCCAGAATGAAGTGGAAATGTTGAACAGGCCTATATCAAGTTCTGAAATAGCATCAACTATACAAAATCTCCCTAAAAAGAAAAGCCCAGGACCAGATGACTTCACATCAGGATTCTACCAAGCCTTTAAAGAGGAATTAGTACCTACATTACTCAACCTTTTCCAAAATATAGAAAGAGACGAAATACTACCCAACACATTCTATGAAGCAAATATCACCTTAATCCCCAGACCAGGAAAAGACCCAAGAAGAAAAGAAAATTATAAACCAATATCACTAATGAATATTGATGCAAAAACATTCAACAAAATCCTAACAAACAGAATCCAGCAATACATCAAATAAATTACACACGACGACCAAGTGGGTTTCGTCCCAGGATCTCAAGGATGGTTCAATATTTGAACCATATTTGAACAGATATTTGCTGTTTATGTCTCTGACATAAATCTATAAATATGATTCATCACATAAACAAATTAAAAAAAAAGACCATATGATTTTCTCAATTGATGCAGAAAAAGCTTTTGATAATATCCAACATCCCTTCATGATCAGAACACTTAAGAAAATTGGCATAGAAGGGACATTTCTTAAAGTGATAGAGGCCATCTATAGCAAACCCACAGCCAATATTGTATTGAATGGAGTTAAGTTGAAATCATTTCCACTCAGATCAGGAACCAGGCAAGATTGCCCATTGTCTCCATTGCTCTTTAACATTGTAACGGAAGTTTTAACCATCGCAATTAGGGAAGAAAAAGCAATCAAGGGTATCCACATAGGGTCAGAAGAGATTAAACTTTCATTCTTCGCAGATAATATGATTGTATATCTTGAAGATACCAGGGATTCTACTACAAAACTCTTAGAAGTGATCAAGGAATACAGCAGCATTTCAGGTTACAAAATCAACACTCATAAATCAGTAGCCTTTATATAAACCAACGGCAGCAAAGCTGAAGAAACAGTCAAGGACTCTATTCCATTCACAGTAGTGCCAAAGAAGATAAAATATTTTGGAGGTTTTGATCTCTTTTGTTTTCAATCTCATTTAATTCTGCTCTAATTTAGGAGTTCACAACCTAACAAAGGATGTGAAAGATCTCTATAAAGAGAACTATGAAACTCTAAGAAAAGAAATAGCTGAAAATGTTAACAAATGGAAAAACATACCATG
>NW_003852577.1:1071997-1119543 GCF_000181295.1 Otolemur garnettii
TAGGTCATGGAAGAAGCCCAAGTGCCCATCAATCCACAAATGAATCAATAAACTGTGGTATATGTACACCATGAAATATTATGCAGCCCTAAAGAAAGATGGAGACTTTACCTCCTTCATGTTTACATGGATGGAACTGGAAAATGTTCTTCTTCACAAAGTATCTCAAGAACAGAAGAAAAAGTATCGAATGTACACAGCCCTATTTTGAAACTAATTTATAGCTTTCATAGGAATGTTAAAACCTAATTATAGCCTTAGAATATGGGGTGGGAGGTGGGATAGTGGAGGGGAGAGGGGTGGATGGGTGGAGGGAGGGTAATTGGTGGGGTCACCTCCATGGTTTATATTACAAGGTTACAAGTGAATCTAAGAGCAGAGTATGAATGTCTTAACTCAATAACTAAGAAAATGACATGAAGGCTAACCAGTTTGATGAGAGTATTTCAAAATGTATATGAAAATACCACACTGTACCCTGTGATTGCATTAATGTAAACAGCTATGATTTAATAAAAAAAACTTTAAAAAAATAAAAAGATCAAAACATTATGTTGATAGTATATGATATTATGAAAGTCGTACTTTGCCTCTGTGGTCTTCCTCCCGAAACTCACAATCCCAGTTCAATCATGAGAAAAACATCAGACAAATCCAAACGAAGGTACATTCTACAAAACTTTTGACCAGTATTCCTTAATACTATTATTGAGGTCATCAATAACAAAAAAGTCTGAAAAACTATCACAGCCAAGAGGAGCCTAGGGATACATGATGATTTAACATAATGTGATATTCTAGATATGATCACAGAGCACAAAAATGACAATAGCTAAAATCTAAGGAAATCTAAATAAAGTATGGACTTTAGTTAATAATGATTTATATATATTAGTTCATTAATTGTAACATATGTTATAATATAAAATACTTGATAATAGAGAAACTGGCCTGGGAATGCTCTGTATTACCTTCGCAATTTTTTTATTGTTTTTATTTATTTACTGTCTCACTTTGTCACCCTTGGTAGAGTGCTATGGCGTCATAGCTCACAGCAACCTTAAACTCCTAGACTTAAGTGATTCTCTTGCCTCAGCCACCCAAGTAGCTGGGACTATAGGTGCTCGCTACAACGCCTGGCCATTTTTAGAGATGGGGGTCTCACTCTGGCTCAACCTGGTCTCAACCTGTGAGGCAGGCAATCCACCCACCTTGGTCTCCCAAGTGTTAGGATTACAGGCACGAGCCACCACTCCTGGCCCTGCCTTTGCAATTTTTCTGTAAACTAAAACCATTCTAAAAATAAATTTTCTTAAAAGCAAAAGAAATTTAAATACACATTATATACACAGCAATAATGATAAGAACAAACTTCTTATTAGAAACTATACAAGCCAGAAGAAAATGGAGCAACATCATTAATGGTTTTTTTTTTGAATTGTTAGCCAGAGGTCTATACTCAGCAAGGCATCTTTTTAAAATAAAGACTTTCTTTAAAAGAGAGAGAGAGAGAAAAAAATTGTCAGCAGACCAGACTTGCACTATAAGAAATGTTCAAGGAAGTTTTCTAGGTAGAAAAAATTTGATTGCTGGAAAGGAAATAAATAAAGTTTTTTTTTTTGTTTGTTTTGGTCCAGGACCAGGTTTGAACCCACGACCTGCAGCATATGGGGCTGGTGCCCTACTCCTTTGAGCCACAGGTGCCGCCCACAAATAAAGTTTTTAAAAAATGCATCTTCTTACTCCTAAGTGCTCTAAAAAATAACTGATTAATGCAAAGCAATAAAAACAGCAATGTGCTGTGCTTGTGGTATATGTAAAATTAAAATGCATATCATGAGGTATGTGATGGAGGAATTGGGAATAGGCTATTAGTCTATACAGTACATATGAAGTGATGTGTTATTTTTGATGATAAACTAAAATTAATTAAAGATACATATTGTAACTCTAGGTCAATAACTAAAAGTAAAAATAGAAAAGATGTATAAATAACAAACCAATATTATCTTGAGGAGATAGCTGCACTCCCATGTTCACTGGGGCTTATTTACAATAACCAAGGCATAGAAGCAAACTAAATATCCATTGACAGAGGAATGGATTAAAAAGATATAGTATAGACAAAGAATGGAATATGATTCAGCCTTAAAAATGAAGGAAATCCTGCCATTTGAAACAACATGGATGAACCTGGAAGACATCATGCTAAGTCCTGAGATAAATCCTACACAAAACTACTTATATGATAAATCAAAAACATTGAAACTCAAAAAAGAAGAGTAGAATGGCAGTTGTCAGAGGCTGGGAAAAGGGGGAAATTTGAGGGATTAGTCAAAGAGTACAAAGTTTTAGTTATATAAGATTAATAAATTGAGAAGTATATACAGCCCAGGGCTTATAGTTAATAGTAACGTATTATACATTTAAAACTTTGCTGAAAAAGTTGGAGAGGTCCAACCCCTCTACTACTGACTCTTAGAGCAAATTTTTAAATATATAATACATTATTCACAAAAGGCTGATAACTAGAACATACAGAGAACTCTAACCAATAAGAAAAGAGCAAATAATACCATTTATAAATGGGCAAGAGGCTTGAACAGAACTGTCTTTGGAGAGACAAATGGTCAACAAACACATGAAAAAATGTTCATTGTCCCTAATCATCAGAGAAATGCAAATGAAAACCAAAACCACCCTGAGATATCACTTAACCCCAGGAAGAACAGCCCACATCACAAAATTCCAAAGCTGCAAATGCTAGCATGGATATAGAAGAAGGGAACACTTAACACTGCTGGTGGGATTGCAAACTAATACAGCCTCTATGGAAAGAAGTATGGAGAATCCTCAAAGAGCTAAAAGACCTTCAATTTGACCCTGCAATCCTATTACTAGGTATCTACCTGGTAGAAAAAAAATCATTTTACCATAAAGACTTTTCACTAGATTATTTATAGCAGCTCAAGTCATAATTGCCAGACATGTAATCAACCCAAGTGCCCATCAACCCATAAATTGCCATTAAAAAGACAGACTTTACACCTGTTGTAATTTACCTGGATAGAGTTGAAGACCATTCTTCTTAGCAAAGTATCACAAGAATAGAAGAACAAATATTCTATGTACTCAGTACTAATATGAAACCAATGTAGATAAACAACTATATGCCCACATGAGAGAATAACAGAATTGAATTCCAATGGGAGAAGGGGAGAGAAGGAAAAGGGGAATAGGGAGGAGGAGGGGGATTAGTAAGCTCTCACCGCAGGTGCACAATGTAGGGTATATGATATACCCCCTGGATGAAGGGCTCAACTACAACTTGAACTTTACCTAAGAAACACAATGTACCTGAATCATTTGTACCCTCATATTAATCTGAAATTAAAAAATAAATTTGCTCAAGAAGTAGATCTTTAGTGTTTTTATCACTAATAATAATAAATAAAGACATCAGGAAGAAACTTCTGGAGGTGCTAGGTTTATGACATAGATTGTGGTGATGGTTTCACAAATATACACTTATCTTCAATATCATCAGGTGTTATACATTAAATATGGATAGTTTTTGGTATGCCAAGCATACCTCAATAAAGTTGTTTAAAAAGATAATAAAAACCCAGTAATGATAAAAATAAAATGACAAAAATTTAAATTTTTTTCAGAAATGCTGAAAAGTAAAAAAAAAAAATAATAATAAAGAATAGAACAAATAGAAAAATGCAAGTAATTGGCAAATTTTAATCCAATCATATCAATAATAATGTTAAATAGAAACAATCTCAAACATACCAATGAAAAGATAGAGATTGTTAGGTTTGTATAAAAAAGCAAAACACAAATATATACTGTTTACTAGAAATTCACTTTGCATATAAAGACATAAATAGGTTTAAAGTAAAAGGATAGAAAAATATATGTCATATAAACAATAATCAGAACAAAGCTAGCATAGTTATATTAATGTAAAATAAAATCCACTTTAAAAAGAATATTACCAAGCAGATAATAACATTAACAAAGTGATAAATTCTCCAAGAAGACACAGCAATCATAAGTGTGTATTCACTTAATAGCAAAGGTTAAAATTTTTAATGTAAAAATTGATGGAATGTAAATGGGAAATGGACAAATCTACAACAGTGGAGATTTAAACACTTCGTTCTGTAATTGATAAAAAAAAAAAAAAGGTAGCTGAATTCCTGATTATTACTATCAATTCACTTGACCTAACTGACAGCTTTAGAGCATTACACTACATAGCAAAATACACCTTGAAGTGTGCCTGTAGCATTCAACAAGATAAATTATATTCTGCTCCATAAGACCAAACCTTTCCAAATTTTAAATAAATCACACTAAGAGTGTTCTTTGATCATGTTGAAGTTAAATTAGAAATTAATAAAAATAATTATAACAATAATTTCTAAAGAAAAATACCTATAAATCCCTCAAATTAAACAAGTCACTTCTATTTAATTCATGAGTCAAAGAGAAAGTCTTAAGAGAAAACTAAAATTTTTTTTGTTTTTTTTGGCTGGAGCTGGGTTTGAACCCCCCACCTCTGGCATATGGGGCCAGCGCCCTATTCCTCTGAGCCACAGGCGCTGCCCAAAACTAAAAATATTTTTAACTGAATGAAAATGAAAATAAAAAATAGCCAAGTTTGTTGGGTACACCTAAAGCATTACTTAGAGAAAATCATTTATATGAACATAGTCACAAAACTCCTAAACAAATATTAGCAAATTTAAGATACAAATATATAAAAATATATTTTAAAAAATAGTAAATCACAACCAAATAGGATTTATCCCAGAAATTGTAGGCTAGTTCATTTATATTTAATATTTAGTTTATTTAAATATTGAGCAATGCAATTTATCACATTACAGAGTAAAAAGTAAATAATATAATAATCTCAGTAGATACACCACAAGTATGTTAAAAATTTCAATATCCATAGTATAGAAACCCTCAAAAATTGGCACTAGGAAAGAACTTCCTCAATTTGGCAGAAAGCAGCTACATAAATCCTAAAGCTAACATACTGAACATTTTTATCATAAGATCAGACACAAGGCAAGAATGTATTTTCTCATTATTCATATTCAATATCAGATTGGAAATCCTAGCTGATGCAATAGAAAAGAAAAAGAAATAAAAGGCATATAGATTGAAAGGGAAGAACTGAAACTGTCTTTGTTTGCAGATAAATATTTGTCAAAGAAGAAAAACCCATAGCATCTAAAACATACAGAGATATGCACCCTCTCTTAGAGCATTTTTTATATACTTGTTTGCTGTTTGTATGTCTTCTTTTGAAAAATGTCTATTCAGATCTTTGGTCCATTTTTAATCAGATTATTTGATTTTTGTCCTATTGAGTTGTTGGGGCTCCTTATATGTTCTAGTTACTAATCAGATAGGTAGTTTGCAAATATTTTCTCCCATCCTATGGGCTGTCATTTCACTTTGTTGATTGTTTCCTTTGCTGTGCAAAACTGTTTTAGTTTGGTGTGATCCCAGTTGTCCAATTTTGCTTTGGATGTCTGTGCTTTAGGGGTATTCCTCAAGAAGTTATTTCCCAGACCAATGTCCTAAAGCATTTCCTTTAGTCAGATACTGATACCATTTGTTATCTTGTACAGTACATCTTGTATCTCTTACAATTGATGAAGTCAAATGTGATTTGAGTATTACAATTGTGATATTGTTTCTTCCTTTGTTAAACTGTGTATTATATATGTTTGGCACACTCTGCATACATAATTAGATGTTATATGTATGTAAAAAAAACTGAAACTCAATCCATACCTTGCACTTTATACAAAATAACTCAAAATTAATCACAGAGTTAATACAAAATGTAATACTAGGAAATTCCTAGAACACTTAGGAGAAATCTGTGTGATCTGTGTTAACCAATGAGTTCTTAGATACAACATTAGTAGAATTCATAAAAGAAAATATCAATATACTATACTTTATCAAAATTAAGAATTTTTGCTCTATAAAAGATATCATAAGAGAATTAAAAGACAAGCCAAATACTGGGGGAAATATTTATAAATGGCCTATCTGACAAAGAAGTTATATCTAGAATATATATACAAAGAACTTTTCAAACTTAACAATAAGAAAATAACTCAATTTAAAAATGGACAAAAGACCTGAACAAACACTTTATAAAAAATACAGATATAAATAAGGATATGAAAAGATATTCATCATTAGTCATTAGGAAAATGCAAATTAAAACCACTATTAAAACAATTAACAGTATTTAAGAAATGAATAATGTCAAGAGTTAGTAAAGAAGTAGAGTAACTAGAACTTTCATACTTCGCTGGTGCCAATACAGAAAATGTTACAGCATATTTGGAAAACAATGTGGCCATTTCTTATACCCACAATTACCACATGTCCCAGCAATCTCACTCCCAAGATGCTACCCAAGAGAAGTGAAAACCTATGTTCACACAAAAACTTTTATGCAAATAGTGATAGCCATTTAATACATAATCGCCAACAAGTGGAAACAGTATGAATGACCTTTCATGGGGGAAACGATAAATATGCTAGTACAGTATGCACACAATGAAATTCTAATCAGCAAGAAAAAGGAATAAATTATCTATTTGTGAAACAACACGAATGAAGCCTGACCCAGAAGACTATATACAGATTTCCTTTACATGATATTCAGGAAAAGCAAAACTAAACTACAGGAATAGAGAACAGATCGTCTGTTAACAGCTGTTTGAGGAGCAGAGGAGGGGTTTGACTACAAACTGGCAGCATGAGACTTTTTTTGAAGTGATGGAAATCTGTATGTTGGTTGTGGTGGGGTTACATTTGTCAAAACTGTATACCACAATGAATTTTATGATATGCAAATTGAAAAATAAAACAAAAAATAAAAAGTCACTTATAGAAAAGAGAACATAGAATTGAAGAAAAACAGTCCATCCTTTCTTATGCCTGGTCACCCTACAGAAGGAACTTTGCCACTAAGAATACTCACGCCCCACCAAGCCATCCCAAGCCTCCAAGACCCCAGGCAAGCCATTTAGCTCCATACTTTACAAAGGTTTTTTAAAAGCAAAATTGTACTTTAAGATGTAATAATCAAAGCAGATATGTCCTGACACCGCTGTCCATGTGCTAAGCCACTGATTCCAGCCTAGCACTGCAGATTATTTGAGCAAATGTAACACTTTTCCCCTTCAACAAATGGAGGGCTGGAAAGCCTATAAATGTGCTATTTCAGCTGTTCTTAGCAGCTTATCATGATTTTGTGACAGTCTGGCCTCAAGAGTTTGGATCCCTTCTTAATAACATTTAATGCTACCATTATGTAATTGAATCCATTTTGTCAGTATAGTGGGAATATCATTAAACTGTAATTCATTTCACCGTCTTCTAGCTCTCAGACCCTCAAGTCCCAGAGTCCAGAACACCAGGAACTTGAAACAGGGTGTGATCCTAATCTTTCTCCCTCCCACCATCCTCCTGGGCCAGGCGGAGTTTTTCCACACTGCAGCATTGTCCATTTCCTTATCATTTGGAGCCTGGGACACTTCAGGCTGGCCGAGCATGTGTGCACTCTGCAGGGCACATCTCATCTCATCTGCCAGTGACCTAAACTCCTTGATACCAAGTGACACTCCCTACTTGCCGAGTCTCAGTCTGGGCCCAGAGCATTTGGGAAATGCAGTCACAGGGGAGATGGTCCTTTTTACATTGAGTTGTCCCCTCAATATTAAGTATATACCTGGCACCTTGCCACCTAATATGCAAGTAGCTATGTTATTACTGAAACCATATGTTCATTAGCAAGGCTGGCACCAACTCAACCTTCACTATCTGAAGTTAATATTGTATTCCATTATAGTCCAGACCACGGGACAGTGTGGGATACAGTTTGGGCATGAGAACAAACACTCTTTTTTTGATGAAATCTGAGTCTTCGACTATTAGAAATATGATCCATTTTCTATCTTGACATGTGTCTGCACTGATGTTTCAGAAAGGGACATGTTTTGAAAGAAAATACCATTCTTTCAATGTTATCTTTGCAAAATTGTATTTAATTCTTTCTACCACGTGCAGGGACAACTGGAGTCTGCTGGCTTCTTGCTGGGCTAATTACTTCATCCCTGGAGATTCATGCACGAGTGTTTCACTTAATATAAAGGAGTGACTCAGAATCATTGCTTTCAATTAAGGAAGCCTGAGAGAGTTCTGAGAACAGTGTTCACTTCTTTTAGAAGTAGGGAGGAGGGGTGCTAAAACAGGGAGGGAGGGGAGGAAAAAGAGAGGAGAAAAAGAATGTAAGCAGAAGACTTGTGCACTTCAAATGAAAGCATCAATTCCATGCATTATTTTCATAAAATTTAACTCAGACTGCACAAGGTTTTAGCCTTTCAGATAGTATTATAGACAGTATGTATTTAATTTCTTCTTCCATCCTGGTAGACAGACATGCTGAATTTTTGAAAACTTATTATTATGATGACTAATCTCATGTGGGTGCCATGCACGTAGGTCAGAGGGCTTGGATTTTTCTGTGTCCTCACTACTGAAGTAAACCCACTCTTTGCACACATGCTTGACAAAGCTGCAAGAGTATTTGTTTAATCCATTAGTTGTTTTGCTTTACAAGAGAGTTTCCTATAGCTCACATAGGTTCAGGTCCCTTCTTGATTATACATGGCAATCATAAAGCAGAATTTTACAAATTTAGAACCCTACATGTGGGACATTAAGTATTTTATGATCACTGCTGGAAAAAGTGGAAGTAAAGACCAGGCTTTCCCCCAGATGATCCATGAGGTATTATAATCCTCCCATGTACAAGTTCTATTATAATAAAATATTTTCTAGAAAACTTAGGATGACCTAACTTTACCAGTTTCTCCCCAAAGCAGCCATATTCCAATCGAAAGTAGTACTTTCAGATCAATGTAACAGCATAACTCATAACCCACATTTGTGAGCATTCAGGTTTCCTGACAAGTCATTTCTTGGACTTCCTGAGAAGACTGAGCTGAACCAGTGCTATATTATCCAAAAGTAATGCAAGTGTTTAGTCCCCAACAAAGCAAGAACACTAAATTATGCGGGGAAAAAGATCTTCATAATAACCCAATATTTAATGTTTCACAAAAATCGTTAATCCATTGGAAAAGTCAGAATAAAAGTCAAATGCTTTCTACTATCTGACACTTACTTATGCTTACCTACACTCATTTGTAGCTCATTTCTGTCTGTCTTTTGAGCTGTGTTGAGGGGCATGCTCTTTATCCAAGGCCTGGCCAGCTCCAGCCTGTCGCTAGTCGCGGCACCTGCTGGGGACCCCTGACCTGTTTGTTAAGTGTCTGGTCTCTTCTGGGACTCCAACACCACCTGAACACCCAGCCTTAACAGAGCAAAGACACACAAATTTAACTCAAAGACATCCCACAGATGGAACACTGCCTCCTTTCCTGTGTGAGCAGTGGGTTAACTCTGACAAACAGCGCGCTCCATGCCCCACTTCTGCGCGCTCCCCTCTGGTCTGACCAAGCCACCCAAGCTCATTTTCCGTGTGACCTTTTACAAGTAGCTAAAAAAGGAGTCCATTGTTCCCTTGTATTTAATGAGTTTAAAAACATAGTCCCCAAACAACTACAAAGGTGAATCAGGGAGGGAATGCAGGAAGCAGAGATAAAGTATTTACCCCCAGGCAAAGCCACGTATGCGTGGAGCTATGAGATGGTTGTTGGCTTAGAAATTCACCCACACATGTTGGCTGGTTGTGAAATATAGCTAGCATGCCCTCCCAGTCCCCAGGCAGCTGCTCCCACATCTTCTGAGTGTGTGTGATTTTTTGTTCCAAGCAAAGATATGGCTGAGCTGGCACCAAAGCATACTTCCTTGGTAAAATAGATGATAGATAGATGATACATAGATAGATAGATTGATACAACTAAGTTAGCTATGTCTTATATATAGTATTGAGGAGATAGAGAGAGAGGTTTTATAGAGAAAGAGACACGGACAGACATCTAAACACTTGCAGAGGACAGGAGGTGGGATGGTAAGTAGTAGGCTTGCTCTGACCATGCACACAGACTGGTTGTGGTAGTGGGACTCCAATGCCAACCCCAAACAGTCCTACTCTGCCTTCCCTGTACACCCTGCTGCTCTCATGCAGAGAGGAGTGTATTTCTTTCCCTCTGAATCTTGACTGGTCCTGTGACTACTTTGACCAATGTGATGTGGAAGAATGTTCTGGGATTTCCAAGCAATAAGGGGCTTCTGCTTCCTTCTAAGCCTTGGGTTGCCAGGTAAGACCCCAGGACACCCTGCTTGAGGGAGAGGTGGTGAGGCCAGGCTCCGAAAGCTGAGATGCTATGTGGAAAGAGACACTCCCTGAGGGGCACAGGGTCTGAGACATCAGCACCAGCTCTGGCTGCAGCTCTTGCATCTTTTGAGACCTAGTGAGAAATGTCAGCTAACACCAGAGGGGTATGGAGGAGAGCAACGGCAGGATACGGTCAAGTGATTGTTTTAAGACAATTGTTTTGGGGTGGCTTTCTATAAAATAATTGATAAATGAAACTATTTCATCAAGCTGCAGTTTTTGTCTGTTTGGCAAAATGACAGATTCAAATTTTGACTAGAACACAACAGATAAATATTTGTTCAAGTTCTAGGTTTTTTTTAAATGAGTAAAAACTAAACATCAAATAGCTCTCATACTATATTATTTGAATGAGCTTAGAAGAATCTAAATTAAATTACTTTTAAATACACACAATTTCTCAAATTAAGTGGGAAAAAGATTGGCATAGTGTGTTTAGGACATTAGCAATACCAAAAAGTATTGGGGAAAAGATTTGCTATGCTGGACTCAGCCCTCTGAGAATTTCCAGCTGGAGGACTGTGTTTGTGACTTTTCCAAGCTGCACATCAGGTGTTTTCTTCATCCCTGGATGGGGATGGCCTTCAGTGTAGGACCCGGGGGGGACTGGCAGACGTGTCTAACCAATAACTAGTTGGACATTAAGTAACTTTTACAGCTGGGGGTGGGGTGCATTGAGGCTATTTCTCCTCTTAACAATTTGATCAGACTCAGGTTTAGTTTTCTGGTAAGAATAGTTCATAGTGGTAATGTAAAATTCAATGAAGAGGACATACAATCTCCAACTGTCTCTCTTTGGGTGATGTGGGCAACCATTTATGATAATTTCCAAGATCCATTAATTCATTAAGTGTGGCAAAATGATTATATTTTATATCTCTTGTTTCTTTTCCATGTATTATCTAGAATCCATCTCCAAGAGAAATTTTCCTTCATCATTTGTTGTTTTACCCTAAGGAACTTTTAGCATAGGAAAGGCAAGATAAATGCCAATGTTTCTTTTCTATTTATCTTTCTTCAAACCAATGACTTGGTTCTCTAAGTCTTCCAAAAGTGACCAGAGTGATGTTTTTGGCATCATTTAAAAGTCATGGATTTAAATATATTTGATGTGTCACAATTCATTCACATTTTGTCCTTATTGATGCTCAAAATTTAGCCCATGGGAGCAACTTCAAAATGTCTCCTTTTCAGTAGGACCCTAATTCGTAGCTTTGTAACTTCCTGAGCTTCCTTGCTTTCTGATATGACAAAGTGTTCCAGACTTTGTATATTTTCTATCCGGGATCTAGAACCATCCCTGTTTCCAGGGTTCTGGTTTCTTCTACTGGGAAGTGGGATGTAAAAATCACAGCCTGAATCCTACAGCTACTATTAATAATTAATTATCGCTGGATTGGTGATTAGTTTTATTTCTTTGCATTGAAAGGATGGTGGTAGAATTTATTTAGAAAAAATAAATTTCAACTTCACTGCATTTTTACTTTACCTCCTTCATTTGACATTTGTATTTCCTTTTTCACATGATAAACTCCAGCTCTTAATGACACTCAGAATATACTGTTAAACTTGGGATTTTACAATCTGATAGTGCTATCTCAGTATAATTTTTGTTTGCATTTCTTTTACTATACACAAGATTGTGTATCTATTCGTATGGCCAAAGGTATCGGCATCTCATTTTTTCTGAATTGTGTCTATGTCTACTTAATATTTTTATAAGTTTATCAATTTTTTACTCCTCTGTTTTTAGCAGCTCCTTTTATATAAGGTATATAACGCTTTGCCCATTATATAAATTGCAAATGTTTTTTCCACGTTTGTCTTTTGTTTTTTGGTTTTTGTTGTTTTTTTTTTTTTTGCTTTTCTTATGGTAGATTTTTTTCTGTCATGTAAAATGTTTGTATTTTTGTTATCTAGTGTATCAATCCTTTCAATTATTGCATCTGAGTTTTGATTTGTACTTTGGAAATCTTGCTCCCTGGTACTTGTCATTTTTTACATCTAAATTTTTTACATTTTTTACATCTAAATTTTTAATACATTTAAAGTTATTATTATTATTATTATTATTATTATTTTGGCCAGGGCTGGGTTTGGACCCACCACTCCTCGCATATGGAGCTGGTGCCCTACTCCTTTGAGCCACAGGCACCGCCCAATTTAAAGTTTATTTTTATGTGCAGAATGAGGTATGAATCTAATTGTACCTTTGCATAAGGCCAGTTCTCCCAGCAACAATTTTTTAAAAGTTCATCTTTTCTTCATTGATATACATATGCAATTGAATATATTTCTGGATTTTCTATTCTGATCCATTGGTCTGACTGTTTATTCATGTTCACAAACTTTTAATTACACAGGCTTCAAAATAGTTTTTATTATTAGCTGTGCTAGTCCATTCTTTATTTTTCTTCACCTAGATGTTTTTCTTGTCTGTTATTTCAAATGAACTATTTAGTCACCATGTCTAAATTACAAAAAATAAAAACTTGATGGCTTTTTATTAAAATCACACTATATTCATAAAGCAATTTTAAAGAGATTGACAACTTTATGATGTTGAATTCTCCTATCCAGGAACATAGTATGCCTTTTCATCTGTTCAAGTTTACTTCTGCGTTTTGGGGGGAATGTTTGTAGTTTTCCTTTTATAGTTTTTAAAAAATATAATCTAGTTAAATACACATCTAGTTTTTTTTCTTTTAACTTCATTTCCTTTTTGTTTTATTACATTCTATTTTATTTCATTACATAATTTCATTTTATTGGCAATTATAAATGAAATTTTCTTTTCCATCATATCTAGGAAATAGTTTTTGTTTTATGTATAAACCTACTTTTTTATATGCTGATTTTATAATCTAACATTCTATGACATTCTTTTATTACTTATTGTGGTTTTTCAAGTGATATATTTTAGACATTCATTCAGTATAATCTAAAACATAATTTTGTTTCTTTCTTTTCAATTCTTTACTTCTAAGTAAGTGGCCCTTTTTATCTAATTTCACTGACTAATTCCTCCAACACAGTGTTAAGTGCTAGTGGAGTTAGTGGACATCCTCATCTTATTCTTGACTCTGACTTGAGCAGGAAAACTAGAATTTCTCCATTAAGAAATTTTTAACTTTGAGAATTATTATCATGTTTTAAAAAACATCCATCAATTCCTGTTTGTTGAGTATCTTAAAATGTGAGGATGTTAAATTTTTTAAATGCTTTTACATGCTACTACAAAGATAATTATCATTTTTTCCTACTTCTTTGGATTTTCTAATATTAAATGAAACCTGTATTTCTGTAGTAAACCTCACATGGTGATGATGTATTTTTAAAGATGCTGTTAAATTCCATTTGATATTTTATTTAAGAATTCTTTATCACTACATGTGAGATTTTTCTGTAATTTTCTCTTCCAGTGCAGTCTCTGTCATCTTTGAGGATCAATGTTACCTCATTTCATAAAAAACGATTTATTTATTTATTTGTAAATAAATAGGTTAATTAATTTATTTTGTGCCCTTGGGTTAATTTGAGGGCACAAAAAGAAATAAGTTTTGATGTTTGCATTTGTTAGGTAGAGTCCCTCTTATAATTGTGTCCTACACCCAAAAGGTTTGTCATACACCCTAACATTGTGCCTATTAAGTGGGAGCACACCCATCCTCCTCCCTCTCCCCCCAGTCCCCTTCCTTATTCCTCATCCCCCAGAATTGAATTGAATTGGATTTTTCTCTTGTGTGGGCATGTATGAATCCTTTACTGGCTTCATATTAGTATTGAATATATTGAATACTTGCTTCTCCATTCTTAAGATACTTTACTAAGAAGAATGTGTTTCAACTCCATCCAGGTTACTACAAAAGATGTAAAGTCTCCATCTCTTTTAACTGCTTAATAGTATTCCATGGTATACATGTACCACAGCTTGTTAATCCATTCCTGGGTCACTGGACATTTAGGTTTGCACAATTTGGCAATTGTAAATTGAGCTGTCTAGTGCAAATGTCCTTATGATAAAAATTTATTTATTCTGGGTAGATTCCTAGTAATGAGATTGCAGGATCAAATGGGAGGTCTAATTTGAGTTCTTTGAGGATTCTCCACACTTCTTTCCAAGGAGGCTATATTAGTTTGCAGTCCCACCAAAAATATGAAAGTGATCCCTTTTCTCTACATCCACACTAGCATCTGCAGCTTTGAGACTTTGTGAGGTAGGCTATTCTCACTGGGGTTAGGTAATATCTCGGTGTGGTTTTGGTTTTGATTTGCATTTCTCTGATGATCAAGGACAATGAGAATTTTTTCAAATGTTTGTTAAACATTTGTCTATCCTCCTCAGAGAAAGTTCTGTTCATGTCTTAGATTTAGATTGTTTCATGTCTTAGTGTTAGGTCTTTTATCCATCTTGAGTCAATTTTTGTAAGTGGTGACAGGTGCAGGTCCAGTTTTAGTCTCTTACATGTGGTTATCTAATTTTCCCAGCACCATTTGTTGAATAGGGATTCTTTTCTCCACTGCATGTTTTTGTTTGCCATATCAAAGATCATATGGCAGTAAGAGATTGGTTTTATCTCTTGGTTTTCTGTTCTATTCCATATGTCTATATCTCTATTTTTGTGCCAATACCATGCTGTTTTGATCACTGTGGACTTGTAACATAACCTAAAGTCTGGTAGAGTGATGTCTCCAGCTTTGTTTTTATTACTAAGAATTGCCTTGGTTATATGGTTTTTTTCTGGATCCATACAAAATGATGTATTTTTTCTAGTTCTTCAAAGTATGATGTTGGTATTTTAATGGGGATTGTTTAAATCTGTATATTGCTTTGGGCAGAACAGACATTTTAACAATGTTTATTCTTCCAACCAGCATGGTATGTTCTTCCATTTCTGCTATTACTTTTCTTAGGGTTTCATAATTCTCTTGGTAGAGATTCTTCACTTCTTTTGTTAGGTATATTCCTAAATATTTACTTTTCTTTGAAGCTTCTGTGAAAAGAATTGTGTCCTTGATTTGCTTCTCAACTTGGCTGTTATTGACATATACAAAGGCTACTGATTTGTGGACATTGATTTTATATCCTGAGACATTACTGTATTTCTTGATCACTTCTAGTAGTTTTGTAGTTGAGTCTCTGGGGTTGTCTAAGATCATTATTATCAGCAAAGAGTAAGAGTTTGACCTCCTCTGCCCCCACATGGATGCCCTTTATATCCTTCTCTTGCCTGATTGCATTAACTAGAACTTCTAGCACTATGTTGAATAGTAGTGGTGACTGAGGACATCTTTGTATGTTTTCAGTTCTAAGTGGAAAATCTTTCAGTTTTACTCTATTCGGTATGATACTAACTGTGGATTTGTCATAGATGGCTCAGTCAGCTTCAGAGTGCCACCTATGCCTACTTTCTTAAGTGTTCTTGTTAGAAAAGGATGCTGAATTTTATCAAATGCTTTTTCTGCATCTATTGAGAGGATCATATGGTCTGTATTTTTGCTTCTGTTGATTTGGTGAATTACACTGATGGATTTGTGTATGTGAAACCAGGCTTGCATCCCTGGGATGAAGCCCACTTGATTGTGATATATAATTTGTTAATGTGTAGGTGCAATCTATTAGCCAAGATTTTATTGATTATTTTTACATCAATATTTCTTAGTGAAATTGGCCTATAGTTCTCCTTTTTAATTTGGTCCTTTCCTGGATTTAGAGTCAGGGTGATGTTTGCTTCATAGAACATATTGGGGGAAGATTCTTTTCTTCAGACTGTTTTGGAATAGGTTCTGCAGTGTAGGTACAAACTCATCTTTGAATGTTTGATAGAATTCTGGTGTGAAGTATTTTGGTCCAGGGCTTTTTGTGGAAACTGTTTTATTGTTTCTTTAATCTCAGCGCTTGATATTGATCTGATTAAGAAATCTATTTCTTCCTGGTTAAGTCTAGGGAGATGGTGTGATTTCAGGTGGTGGTCCATTTCCTCCACATTGTCAAATTTCTGGGTATAGAGTTTTTGTAGTAGTCAGAAGTAATCTCTTGTATCTCTAATATCAGTTGTTATTTCCCCCTGTTCATTTCAGATTGAAGTTATTAAAGATTTTACTTTTATGTTTCCAGTTAATCTGGCCAATGGTTTATTGATTTATCTTTTCAAAGAACCAACTTTTTGTTTCTTTAATTTTCTGAACGATTCTTTTGTTTTTAATTTCATTTATTTCTCATTTAATTTTGGTTATTTCTTTTTTTCTACTATGTTTGGGATTGTCTTGCTCTTCCTTTCCCATTTCTTTAAGGTGATTCATTAGGGTATTGATGTGCTCTCTTTCTGTTTTTCAGATGTAGGCATCTAGTGTGATAAATGTCCCTCTTAAGATTGCTTTTGCAGTATCCCACAGTTTTGGTGGCTTATATTGTTATGTTTGAGGAAGTATATGATTTCCGCCTTTATCTTTTCCTTTACCCAACTGTCATTCAGCTTAAGGTTGTTTAGTTTCCATACCTTTGTGTGGAGATGAAAATTTTCATTAGAGTTGAGTTCCATCTTTATTACCTTGTGGCCTGAAAAGATACAAGGTGTAATTCCAATCCCATAGAGTTGGCAGCCTGAAGCTCCTGTCAGGCTACTTAAGAGATATGACTCAACCTTTCCAGTCAGTGCCCCTTGGCCACAAAGAGGCTCTCCCAGAATTACAAGTTTCACTTGAGTCTCCCCAAAGGTGGCTGCCCAGCTCAGCAGGCATGCTAGAACCAGCTTGGCATTAGGACCCTGCAGATGGTCCCCCCCAGACAGCTCTTCCACAGTGATAGAGCCTGACCTGCAGCAGAACAATGAGCGCTCAATTACAGCCACTGGCCTCTGTTCAAGATCACTGTCTCACCTAAGCTCTCCCAGGGTAGCTCCAGCAAGTACATAGGTCCAAAAAAACCCCTGTCAGAGTGGCCTTCTCTGTTTGAAACCTGCCACAAAACTGGTTGGCTTCTGCCAGTACACAAGCATTCACTCATCTTCTGTGCCAGTTTTCCTTGCTCCTGACCTCTTCATTGGCTCTTGGAGTCTCCTGCTGCCTCCCTGCTCCTGCAAAGCAATGCCTCAAGGCAGGGCACCCACACCAGAGGTGGCTGGAGTCCTTTCTCCTCGATCTTACCACCAGCAGCTGCAAAGATGTCTCTAGACCACCATCTTCCATAAAACACTATTTAAATTCTTTCTTCTTTTCCTATCCCCTGGGGTAATTTTACTATAACGGAGATTATTCTATCCAGTGATTTTCAACTGGTGTGCCATTAGAGGATCTTATGTGTGCTGTGAAAATTTTTAAAGATTATTAATTAAATTATTTTCAAAAGAAGTTCTAAGCTCAGTAAGTATATTCTCCTTTTTACTCTTTCATTGATCAACATAATTTAAATGTGCTACAGTTGCTCTTCTTAGGGTAATCACTAAGCTTTCCAGTATATATCATTGGTAATTTAGGGGTTCTTAACCACCTATGTAGGAGACCAAGCACCAGGCTTATAGAAGCGGCCACCAGTTCTTGAGGGAGGCACTGGGAATGAGACAATCTCCTAGCCAACATGGAGATGTTTTGCAGCCCAGAGACAAGCCCTCAAGCAACTGCATATGTTAATGAGATAAGATTGGTGGCTTGGTAGCAAGCAGGTGTTATACTTTGGATATCTGTGGTGCAGCAAGGTGGGAGTCCAGCCAATGAGGAAAGAGCACATAAACACCTAGCTCCAGTATGTGGGCCCCCCACACCTGTTGTATAATGCTTCAATAAAAGACCATGACAGAGGTTACTCAGGGTTCTCCCTGCACCTAGGGGAAGCCTACCTCTTGCAGGCATGTACCTTCAATATGTTTCCTGGCTGTTTTTATTCACATGGAGACAGGGTGCCACAGCAGGTACTGACACACCTAAGTCTATATGTCTCAATTCCTTCCCTCTGCTTCTTGCACAGTTTTCATGACACCACACAAGTCTTTCTGGGGAAAACAATTCTGTAACACTTTTACTTACCATTGCAAGGCAAAACAAACCATCCAATGACATAAAAATAGAACGAAATTAGCAAGTAGTATTTTCTTTTGTTTTTGTTTTAGGAGTAAAGATTCAACTATGACAACTTTATAAATTTCCAGCACTTAAGGAAACAGTACACTACTAATTTGGAGGCAGAAACCCAGTATTTAACCATAGAGACTCAAGCCTGCACAATAACTAGATGTTCTATAAATATTTCTTCCTTCTTGTACCAGGACTGTCAGATGAGGTCTCTCCATGAGAGTAGTGTGGGGGAGGTCACGGGTCAAAGGTTTAATCATGAACTCCCCAGGGAGAAGGCAAGATCCCAGAGGGTTTGGAGTTTCTAGATGTTTGCTTCATGCCCAGAAGGTTTGGAGTTTCCAGATGTTTGCTTCATGCCAAAAACACAGCGGAAGTTAGGAGGTCTGGATAAGCAAAAGAATGTGTTTTTCAGAGAAATGATTATTTCAGACTTGAACATTACGTGTTCCTATTCCCTAAGAGAAAAGCCTAAAGTAAAGTTTAAAAATTCTTTATGGTCTCAAAAGTATATTCATGCACATAGTGTTTGCAGTCAGGCAGGGGTGGCTGGATAAAAATAAGACAGAGAAGGTGGTTGTTGTGCTTTCCTTCACCCACTGGTTAAGTACTTTTTGTAACTCTGTCCTATAAAGTGAGGACAGAACAAATATTTGTAAAAAGATTAAATACTCTAGCCAAAAAAGCAAAATCACAGTGTATTTGAACAATACTCAGTACGAGTCCATGTGGATGTGTATACACACGTTGGCATTAAGTGAGTCTTTGCTGTCTAAGATAAGCTCATGTATGGCAGTTATGGTATTGTAATATTAATAGTACATTTGGCAGTACATTATAATTGCAAACACTTTCTGACACTTGTTACATATACATTTCAACCCTTTGGATTATAAAAGGATGTTATTATTACTCCCCACTTCAGAATTGGAACCCCAGTGCAGTAGGAACGAGTTTTTTAAATTTCTACCCCTGGAACTTTTCCACTAACTGTCCTGCTTTTTCTTGTATAAACTAAACTTATTTCATGCAAAAGTCTGGTCTCTCTACCACTGAGATGCTGAACCTAGTTCATTAAAAGATGAATAAGTATATATGTATGTTTTATGTATACACACACTCCTCCCTTTAGTATATTAATATTATCATATCTGCCTCCAGAAAACCATTAAGAATCATTGCATCTCCTCTAAGCCAGCCAAGATTTTGACAATAGTTACTTAAGTAGCTTATATTAAGAAAATGTAAGTTGTCAATTTACTTTTAAATATAAACAATACAATATTGACAATGTTTCTCTAAAGACACAGTAGGCTCCAATCCCCATATACTATTATGACTTTGTGGAGGGTGTTAACCTTTCCCTTCATTACTTCTACTAATGAATCTATGTTTCTTCCTTCTGGCTAAGGAAAGATAAAATTGAAAGTAGAGGCCACTCATCTGAATATGTACCTGGAATCTACATTTAGTCTGACACATTGAAAGTAATGCAAAGAAACATCAAAATACTGCAACCTTCCATATTAAAAGGCACATCAAAAAATCCTTAATCAATGAACTTGCTTTCCAAAATATCTAGCTTTCAAAATGTTTATAATATGCAAAATAATATGCTATTGGAAATTAAAGTAATTTTCCAGATAGTTTAAATTTAAAAGCTTCCTTCTGTTCACATTGCCATGACATTTTGGCCCAAATTAGCCAGGTGGTTGCCTTCATTCTACACCTGACTTTGGAACCCCCAAAGCCACAGCCTTTCTAAGTGATGATGCATGTCAGAACCACATTTCTGACAAAACCAGCACAGACTTGCCTGGCATAGTTCCCTCTCTAAAAACAATAATCTGTCCAGCTTTCTAACTCAGAGTCATCAGAGAAATTCAAGGTGAAAAAATCCTTATCAGGTCATCTTGTCCCTAACCTTACATGCACAAGAACATTTTCTAATGGCATACTTCCCGGTATTTTGTCTGAGCTGACACAACTCAAACACCAGTAATTCCATCTTGTCCCTGGGGACCCTGTCCCACAACTTACTACACTTTACCATCAGTACTGGCTCCAGACTGTTTTCCTTTTTCTCCATTTCTCATCACGACTTTGTCCAACTCTTCTGACCACTTGTACAGTTTCACTGTCCTCAGATGATAATAATAACAGCTAACAAAAAAGCACTTCCTATATGGCTCATCACCCATAGCATAGTGATTATAGTGTCAGCCACATGCACTGAGGGTGGTAGGTTCGAACCCACCCAGGCCAGCTAAACAACAATGACAACTGCAACAAAAAATAGCCAGGCCTTGTGTCAGGTGCCTATAGTCCCAGCTACTCAGGAGACTGAGGCAAAAGAATCACTTAAGCCCAAGAGTTTGAGGTTGCTGTGAGCTGTGACACCACAGCACTCTACTGAGGACAACATAGTGAGACTCTGTCTCAAAAAAAAAAACACTTCCTATAAAGGTAGCATTTTCAAGTGTCTTACATATGAGTAGATTAATGTCTCTAATCTTCACAAAAGCCCTACTGAGTGCATGAGCACAATTAGTATTTCCATTTGACAGATAGGCAGAAACTGAGGATTTACTTAAATAGCTTATATTAAGAAAATGTAAGTTGTCAATTTATTTAAATAAACAATACAATATTGAAAATGTTTCTCTGAAAACACAATAGGGAGAAACGTAGGCAGTACAGCTGGTAAGACCTGTCAGAAGAGAAATCGAGACAGTAGATCCTACTGCTCTGCCCCAGAGAGTGTGCTGAGACCACTCCTTTGTACTGCCCCACAGCCTCTCGACACCAAAGATGCAGTTTTCCCCATAAGTGAATTCCTTGACCATCCTTTGTTGCAAGGAGGCTGAAGATCACCCCCCCCCACCATTCATTGTACTATTTAATAATTAAAAGACTGGTCTATTAAACTGAATATTTTGTATCTGTACCATGAGTTTAAAATCTGATCTTCTGAGCTTAATTTTTCAGAAGGACTCCATTACAAGAATATTAATAACAAAACAACTACATTTCTTTTTTATCCCAACTCCACATGAAAATGACCTGGTAGACCACTTGGCCACCATGGTTGTTTCACCAAAGCCTATCAAGGCTAAAAGAGACCTTTAGTTTTCACATCAAGCTTTATTTTTAAGAACTTGCTATTCCAAGTCATAGTTCCCTTTGTTTTTCATCCCAAGATCCGCATAATAATAATAATGATAGCTAGAATCAACTCAAATGTATAACATTCCTCATACTCTTCCAGTAGCTTCACAGGGATATTCAACTATATGGGATAAATACTACTATTATAATTACATACATTTTATACATATGAAAAGTGAAGTGTAGAAAAAAGCTAAACAATCTCCCAAAGTCACTCAGCTAGGTGAGAGGCAGACGTTTCATTACCTTTTGTATTAATACTTGGGGCTCCACCATCATGCTTCTCACTAACTCTGTTTTCTGAAGCAGAGGTAGTAGTACTCACCAAATATCCTGTCTGCTCCCCTATATTTCCCAAGAGTCTTGCAGGCAGCAGGGCAATGTGATGAGTTCTAGCCAGCAAACACAAGTGAAAGTGACATGTGACCATATGCAAGAACAGACTTGCTCCAGGAGATTGCCTAACCTGCACTGCACTTTGTGTGGCAAGAAGTGAGCCTTTATTGTGGTAAACTGTGGGATGTGGACACTTATTAGTGAAGTATAACAGAGTATCATAGTATCACTCTGATGCATTGATCTTTTACTTCTTCTTGTTTCTCTGCTATCTATGATCTCATATATGGTCTTTTGGTTATCAGAATATAATTTTATTAGGAAGAAAAGGATTCAAGAAATTTTTAATTTTACTAGTAATCAATAGGATAGAAGAAATTTCTTGTACTGTTGGTCTTAAACGTGGATATTAACACTTCTATGAATAATTAATTCCTAAAGTTTGCTAATATTATTTCACTAACCAACTCATAAAAACCTCCAATAAATTAATATTTCATATTCAAAACTTCAATATAGTCATTCAACGATAATGGGGTAAGCATTGACCACAGGCAATGAGTTCAAAGCAAAAAGAACAGCCAAAGAAAGAGAAAGCATGGGGTGGAGTTTTGGAAAGTACTATAGAGCCAAATGGCGGATGGCTTGCATGTAGAATAGGGAATCAGGACCTTTTTCTTTTATCCATCTTGAATTAACTTTTGTATATGGTGAGAGATAGGGGTCCTCTCTTATTCTTCTGCATGTGGCTAATTTTCCCAGCACCATGTATTGAACAGAGTTTCCTCTCCCCAGTATATGTTGTTGTCTGCTATGTTAAAGATCAGTTGGCTACAGATAGATGGTTTTATATCTGGACTGTCCGTTCTGTCCCATTGGTTGTGTATCTACTTTTATACCCATACCATGCTGTTTTGTTAATATATATAGCTTTGTAGTATAAATTAAAGTCTGGTAATGTGACACCTCCAGATGTGTTCTTTTTGCATGAAACTGCTTTGGCTATTTAGGCTCTATTCAGGTCCATATGTAGACCTTTTTCTATAAGCAGTGAGAACCACTGAAGTTTTCTGAGCAGAAAAATATAAGAGTTGTGCTTCCAAAAAGTCCTAATTTGACAACTAAGCATAAAATGAATCGGGTAGGGAGACTGGAGGCAGAAAACCCAGTGAGAAGTGATGGACAGGCTGTGATCAAGGAGAACGAGTAGGGAGAGAAGAAAGGGCTTGGAGAGATACGATAGAATAAAAATTCAAAAGAGCTTTGCTGTCCATTTAGACTTAGGTGACAGAGTGAAACAGAAGAAGCAAAGAGATTTCCCTTTGAGATTTAAAACCCAGAAGACAGGCAGGATATTAGTTCCATGAATACACAAAGGAACACAAGAAAGGAAGCAATTTGGGAAGGATAAAAACAATATGTTCAGCTTTATCAAGTCATTTGATGTGTATTTTCGCCTTGTATCTCACTAGAAAGTTAGCAAGTTTCTTTTAGGGATGTCTGCATTGTGTTCTCAGAAAAATGTGGTTGTATGTTAACTTCTCTCTTCCTGGAATCCTCTCTATCTTCTGCTTTGATAAGCTCTCTTATCAGAAAGGGCTTAACTGGAGTAGTAACTCCTCCAAGCAGTCACTCTAACCAGCCCACCACCCATCCCTCCCCAGGACTTACTATCAGGACCCTGTCTACTGTCTCTTAACCAGGCACACTCCACTCAACCAGTTTAAAAATGTCTAGAAGAAAAGGATGTATACCTCCTTACTTGCTTTAGCATCATAATTGCATAATGAATATGTGACACAGATATATAAAGAGAGAAATGGTTGTTATGATGAGGAGGGGTTGGTGGTTATTCATACGTTTCTGCTGGGGCATCCTCATGCTTCTTAAAATATATACTCAATATTTGACACTACTAAAATATAAGCACTGTTAATACAGCTCTACCATGTGCCATTTGCTCTTAATGGTGTTTAACAAATGCCATAAGAAGTGATGTAAAAGATTGATGTGGAATTGGTGGCCTCTGCCTTGTTGACCAAGGTGCCACCATCAAACGCATTTGTGTATTTCAATAATTGAGAGTGAGAAATGGCCATCAAAGATTAGGTTTTACACATTGGAAGCTGAACACAGAAATAGAAGAACTTTTCCTGAAGCTTTAGCAACACCAGGAAGAAGGTTTCTCAGCTTCCCATACCCAGATCTGTAGTCCTTTCCTTCTAAAGTTTCTAAAATGCTTGCTTTACCCAAGAGATCATGCAATCCGAAACTCTGGGTAGATAAATTTATCTTCTCTCTCCTCAGCTATAAAACTAAAATGCAAAAGTGAAATAAGCAATCTGAACAACTATCATAAGCAAAGTTACTTTGGGATCCAATGCCAATTTTCCTCTGAGACAGGGCTCAGATTCACCACTTCTTTCCCAAACCATCTAAAATCAGGCTCAGAGCCCATGTCTGAATTCACTCAGAAGAGCCAAAGGGTTAAGAGATGATCCAGAAAGCATAACACAGTGTGTCAAATTACTCTATTTCCAACTGAAATGCTGTGTTTATTATTTAGACTTCCCATTTTCCTTCCTGCCTTCCTTCTCCCAACCCCAAAGGCATTATTTTTTTTATTAAGAATAAATAAATCCCTATATTAATTTAATCACACAACTTGCAAGAAAATGAACTCATTGAATAAAATTGTCACAAGGGGTAAATGCTAGGATTCCCTCTCAGCCTGTCTATAATCAGACTGCCTTTCAGGATTCACTGCCATTGTGGAGCAAATGTCCTTATGACAGTGAAGCAGTGGTTCCTGGATGCACAGTGCTCTAGGGCACAGGCTCCAGTGCCCCATGATGGATGACTTTGACAGCTCCAGGAACCTCACTGTTTCAATGGGATCGTCTGTTCTTTGGTCACCAGACAAAGACCCTCGAGTGGGATACACAGTTCAAGACCAGCACTTGGAGAAAGATGAGTGTAAGGACACAGAGTACCTTGTTTCTGCCATGCAAACATGATGAATGACAGTGTATAGAGAAAGTGTTGACACATGTGGGAATAAGCTCTTGATCAGGCTTGCCAGTAATTAAGGCGCATTGTGTGTAAAGTCACGACAAACGGTGCCGTCTGGCTCTTTGTACAGGGTCTTCTGCCAAGTGGTGTTATTCATAAGCTTGATGGAAAATACTTGTATCTACAAAATCTTTGTGGTTTGCTGGAGGATGAGGGCAGAAAGGAAGAAAGTTTGGGCTTTATGAAAGAAAACTTGTAATGTTCTGCAGCTACACAGGTACAGTGATGATTTTCCTACTGCTTCAGAGAGCTATAGACTTTAAAAGATAAATCATTTGAAATGGAAGAGGACATAACAGGATATAGGGGATGTCTGGGAAAGGCAGAAAAGTTTCTGCTCCCAAACTGTCCCTGATAAATTTACCCTTACTACCCCTACTTCTAAAGTTCGATGGAAAAAACCAAGAACTGCTTAATAAAGCAACATTTTGTGTCACATTCCTTAAGCTCTCCTGGCTACTGCCAAGAAACTGGGCTTCCTATTTGTGATAATAAGCAAGTGGACCTAAAGTTGACAAGTCCAGGGCCCAAAGCACACCGCCAAGCTTCAGGCCAGAGCCAGCAGCCTTTGTCCAGGTTGCCCCACTGTGCTTCCAATTGCCTGCTAAGTCTCATTCTTCAGCCCCTCATGGCCCTCAGGCCCCAGCTTTCAGCCAGCAGTCCTAAGGAAAGATGCGTCTGAGTTAGCTCCCCTGCTGTCCAACAAGATTTAGGACATTTATGATTTGCAAGGGCCCTATTATATGTCATCTGGCACTTTTAAATATTATTTTCCTAATAAATTATTTTATTGAGTGATAAGAAATAGAATTGACATCCAGGCCAGGTGTAATGGAAATTCTTGGAATTGCCCATCACTAGGAACCAAACTAAACCTCTCATTCCCTAGGAAGAGTTGAACCGAAGAGTTCATGTAAACAACAGCCTCATACTGAGTAATTTTCACTGGAGAGCTATTATCCCAAATTGCATCTCAGTGAAGGACAAATATTCAGACCGAACACCTGGCAAACACAATAGTGAATGCTGGCTCTGCCCCTATACTCACAGGGCCAAAAAATGGACTGAAGGTGGGGATGGGCCTTTAGTTGCCTCAGCTTATCCTGCCAAAGGGCCCCCTGGCTCCTACTTTCTTAGCTGCTAAAATGAGCCTGTGTCAGAACTCTAACATATACAGCAAGAGTCTAACAATAGTTCTGGACCTGGTTGCTTGTTACAATCACCTGGGGGCTTTAAACATATGCACCAGTGCCTAGCAGGTCATTTTAAAAGCTTCCCAGGTGATTGTCACACGTAGCCAGATAGGAGGGGCAGTGGCCTAGGGAGATCTACAAGTCCCTGTGACAATAGTGACCAACAGGTACTCTACAAAGAGACCTCCCTGGTGCAAGGCGGACGTTTGTCTCAGAATCGGCAGGCTGTACTCAGGTGGTCTGTCACTCACTGCATTCACAACTACTTTCTTTGCTTCAAGAAAAATGGTTTATTGATTTTATATTATAAAATGATAAAAATATTTTATCTTTGATACGAGAATTTAGAAAATAAAGTGTAAAGAAAAATATAAAATTCTCAATCCCACCAACCAGATATAAATGACTTCAACATTTTATTTATTTCAAATGGGTTTTTTCCCCCTACAGATAATAGCCTGCACATGCATTTTGTTGACAAAATATTGAGATCATCCAGAGTCATGTAGGAATAGCTTTGTTATATCAACATTGGAATTGATTTGTTCCTTAAAAGTTTAAAAGTTATCTGTAAAACTGTGTGGTTCTAAAGCCAGTTTTGGATATAAATGTTTGACATTATTTCTTTATTATTATATGTGCCTATATAATATTGTTTTACTTTTACAGTCAATCTTGATAATTCCTAATTTTCTAAGTAAAAGGTTCATTTATTTGGAAACTTCCACTTTATTGGCATAGAGTTGAAGGTAGCTTGCTGTGTCCTCACATGAGTGGGGCATGTGGTACTAAGAGAAATTGTGGTTCATAATCCTCGGGAATTTTCTGGAGCACAGCCCCCAAAATTCTGCTAAGGTCCCCAGAGCACCCCACCCTTATCCACCACTCATCCCCGCTGTTATTGAGAGCCACTGAGGTGAATGAGAGCCACTCCCACACCTCACACATCACACATCTGACTGGCACAAAGTCATAAACACATGTTGGGAACCACCAGGGAGGGTCTGCTGCCCCAGACCCTCGTCTGATAGAAATCCTACCACATCACTGCAATAGGACTGCTGTCATCTGGTCTGCCCGAAAAGAAGCACGCTTTGAAGTAACACCCTCTGTACACATGGTGAGTTTGGGCTCACACTACTTAGATTCAGCATGGGGCAGACCATCCAAACTCATAAATTCTACACATGTTCTTGCTATAAACAATCAGGCTTCACAATTAGATCCAATTACTTTTCACTTCCAAGAACTAAATCACTTCTGTCATAAGATGTTCATTACATCTGAATTTTTATTTCTGCTTCCTTGGCAATTTACAATACTTCTCAACGTTGGCCCTGAGGAACGCGTGGAGAGCGTCCAGACCTGTAAAAAGAACTAGGTGTTGGGTGGTGCCTGTGGCTTAAGGAGTGGGGCGCTGGCCTCATATACTGGAGATGGTGGGCTCAAACCCCGTCCCAGCCAAAAACTGCAAAAAAAAAAAAAAAGAAGAAGAAGAACTAGGTGTCCTTCTGCATAGCTCAATGAAGATGTATGCTTACTCTGCAATGGGCATCCAAAAAGAAAAAGGCACTAGAGGTTAGAGGGAGTTGGAAAATACAGGCTTTGTTAGTATCCTGTTTCATAAATCATTCCTTCTTTATCTTTTACTGGTACACTCTCTTCCTAAGAGCGAAAAAACACCACAGGAGAGCAGTGAAAAGAAGCAACATAGCACATGGATTTCCACATGCAGAGAGACTGGGAGCTTAGGACTTCATTTTACAAAAATCAGGACAGCACTTCATAGTAATCAGAAAAATGTGGACTAATGTGCATAAGTACAAGAAGATGAATTGCACAAACGAATGGATGGATGGAACACTATCAAGATAATTCACTTGTCAAAACCTACATAGCCACAATTATGACAATAATTCAGAAATTTTAACCCAAATATTATTAACCGACCCAGATTATTAGAACATTTATTTAACTGAATTCAAGACAATTTTTTAATAAAACTCCATATCTTAAAAGACTAGCAAAACAAGCCACTGTCAGACTCTTTATATGTTAGAAAAACTGTCAGCTTCTAATTTAAATGTTATCAGCTATAATTTAAGTATACATCAAATTAAGTAGTTTTAAATGAAATATGGTCCTACATAAATGACCACCATGAAAATGTCATTTTTTCTGGAGGACTCAACTCAGTACATAAAATGAAATTTAAAAACTATGCAACAGAAAAGAAGCTTTGTTACAACAGGACTCTCTGGGAAACAATAAAGATGATTAACTCCCTATTTGGAGCAACTACAGGATGAAGACTCGGCCCATTTGTGGGACTAATGACCAGTAGCTGCACATGGATGGACTGCACACGGCACAATGGGAAACATGCGGACTGCACATAGCACAGTGTGGTGGGGAAAGTGTGGACTGCACACTGCACCTCGGGAAACTCGTCCTTCACTGGTGTCACATTCCATTTGGCCTGTCAATGAGTTGAGAACATAACTACATGTGTCACAGACACAAAGATTAAAAACATAGGACTAAGTTTTTAATAGAAATGTGCCAGCAGCAAACATCCATACCACTATCCTTTAAAAGCAACCTGAAAACTTCTTTGGAAAGCAAACAGTATGAACATTTAAGCTCCCCATTTAGTTCTGCAGAGCTTTGAAGAGCCAGAAGACCAGAGGGAAGACTGATCTGAGAGAATAATGCAACTAGAGTCAAATCCAGACCCTCCATCTTCTAAGATGTTGGCATTATTCAGTTATTCTTTTCCCTGTCTCTGGACAATATTCTCTTAGTCCCTGGCCTGGACACCTACCAACAGGGAGCCTGATAATTAAGAGCATCAGGTAGCACAGAGGTTAGCACCTTGGGGTTGGCATTAAACAAACCTAGTAGAGTTACGGCGATGCGTTCACAAGCATGTCACCATCTATGGGTTACTCAGCCTCTCTGAGTGTCAGTTTCTTCACCCTTAAAACAAGAGGAGGAAGGGTCCTACCCTACGAGCCTTCTGAGGAGTTTAAATGAGAGGTGAAATGTTTTAAAGAACTCCTCCAAAGAGTTCAATAGTGTTGGCTATCGTAGAAAAGTTGAGACTGCCTACATTTACCTGAAAATATCCAAGCTGTACAAACCTTCCTGCAAAGCAATTTGACAACGTGTTTCAAAAGTCTTAAAAGTGCTAGTACAATTTTCAGCAGAAATGTCACGTGGATCAATGCATTAACACTTCACCCACTGAAGGACATCTAGGCTGCTTCCACTTTGGTGTTACCGTGAATTAAGCTGCTTTGAACATTCATGTAAAGGTTTTCATGTGAATAGAAATTTTTCTTTCTCTAAAAGGAATGCCCTAGAGCTCAATTACTGTGTTATGGGGTAGTTGCATAAATAGTTGTTTATGAAGCTGACAAATGTTTTCCAAAATCATTTTACATTTCCATCAGCCATATAAAAGTGATTCATTGCATTATTTTAAACACTGAAAACAGTAAACAACGTTACTTTCTAGTGACAAAAAGAAATTCTCCTACTGCCTTGGTGTAGATTAATATTAAGCTATTTAAATTAGCATTTTAATACATTTTAATTGAAAGAAAATGCTTATAATTCAATGCTAGTTCAAAAATTCCAATGTAAGTATGAATAAATATAACTAAATATATATATATACAGTACATATATATACACATGGGCATGTATACACACAAAAAACTGGAAAAGAGGGCTAATTTTGAGAACCATAAATTTAAAGTTTATTTTTTAAAGCTTACTTTCTGATTTTCCATATTAACTAAGTGCTAATTCTAAGGTATAAAAATGTATATTTTTAACCAATTAGATTATGATTGCCCCACCAAATCAATATCTCTTCTTTAAAAAGTAACCCCATAATATTCTACTGTATGAATGTGTCATTATCTACCCAGTTTATGCCCTAATTAGATTTCTCCAGCTTTTTGCTACTCCAACAAAACAAAATAGCATCTTTGAATATATATTCTTACATCCTGATAGTTTCATCAAGAGAGCATCTTAAAGGCAGGGTGCATCAAACATCATGATCAATTTTTATTTTAATCTGCCAGATAGGTTTCCCAGAAGAGGATACTTCACGTTCCAAAGAGCTTTTTAGGAGGGCTATTTCTCTATACGTTGTTTACTTCTACATGTTACCAATTTTTTACACTTCGGCCATGCATAAAAATGACAATTTGCTTTCACAGCTCTTTATGTCTGTACCTTTCCCTGTGTTTACTGTGCATCTGATTTCTTCTTCGATTACCCGTCAATAGTCTGTCCAACTTAAAATTGGGTTAATTAACTTTTCCCTATCAATTTGTAGGATATTTATAAAATAGAAGAACAGTAAGCCCTTGATTGTTACATGTATTACAAATATTTTCTCCTTACCAGATTGATTTTCAACTTTGTTTGCTGTGTCTTTTTCCAAGCTAGTTTTTATTTCTTAATGTAGACAAATTTGTCATTTTGGCTTCTGGGTTTCTTATTTTCATTAGAATCCACCTCAAGGTTACACAAGGAGTGTCCTAGGTTGCCTTCCAATATTTTAATTCCTTAAATTTTATTCTTATATAATAGTCTTTATTTATGATGTACAGAAAGTACCTACATAGACGGGAAAGGAGGGAATTATTTCCTTACCAATTTAAAATAACGAACTCCCATAACAATCTGGAATTATCCCTAAACTCTCCAATATGACTTATTTATGTTTTGTGCTGATACCGCACTATTTTGATTACATAGCTTTTTAAATAAATTATAAAAAGATGATTTTCAAAATGGTCTTAGTAAGTCCAACATACTGATTCTTGTCAAGTTACTGAAGAACATAAGTATGATCTCATGATCATAAAGAAACAGAAACCACTGTGGAGGGAGGACAGTGTTGTGCACACACGTGTGTGCACTGTGTGCACGGGTGTGAAGAGAAGTCCAGAAGGAGAACACAAAGCCAGCTACTGACGTGGTCATTCCAGGAGGACAGGACAGGAGGGCGGACAGGCCCCCCACCCCACCCTACCCTGTTGTTTGGTTTCCTCATGGTTTGGCTTGTTATAAAAATGCTAGTTTGAAAGAAAAATCCAATTAAATATTTTAAATAAATAAAATATAATTGTATTATTAGATATGGAAAAGACCTTAGTGTTTATTTCTTCCAACTTCTACTCAAACAGGAATCTCCTTGGCAATCTCTCCACCAGATGGGCTTCCAGAATGTCTGAAAACTCCCAGAGCCAGGGAGTTCTCTTGTTTGCACTTGGCTGCCTGCTCTATCATTAAAGAGCTCTAATTGTTAGAAGGCTCTTTCTTACGTTTGTTTAAAATATGTCAGTCCCTGATGTCCACCCAGGTCCTGGGTCTGCCTTCTTGAGCAACACAGTACAAAAGGACATTTTCTTCAGTTCCTCAAGCATTTAATTTTATGTCCCACAATAAGCTAGGTCAATTGATACCCCACAATAAGCTAGGCCGATCCTTAGGTTGTACTATGAGTGTCATTAGCATCAACACTTTCATTGTTATAAAACATGTTTTTAAAGCATACCATATAGTGGGCACTGTGCTTAGTGTGCATGTATTTATTTAATTCTCCTGACAATCCAGTGATGTGGCTATTTTACCATCCTCATTTTACAGATGAGGAAAGTGAGACAGAGAGGCTAATTTGCCTGAAATCATTTATCCAGGAATTGATAGCACCAGGACTCAAATATAAGTCTGTCTGGCTGTGAACAATCTATTCTCACTACTACACTCACTGCTACCCTTTGCACTGCACTTCCCCTTTATTATAATAACATTAGGGGTTTTGTCCTCATATAAGCAATGCTGCAATGAACATCTGTGGCCACATCTCCTTTGTACATATCCCAGAAGTGAAACCCAGATCACAGGATATGCACGCTTTCACTGTTATAAGATACTACAAAGTTGACCTACAATGTAGCTGGCCAATTTAGATTCTTATTCTTCCCATGGATAGCTGAACAATGGTCCTTAAAGATATCCAGGTCCTAACCTTGGGACCTGTGAACGTTACTTTCTAAGTCAGAAGGATCTTTACAGAAGTGATTAAGGGGCAGGAAATAAGAGGGAGACGTGACTACAGAAAAAGAAAAGAAAAATCAATGTGATGAAGGAAGCCCAGGAAGAAGAGGCAATGTGATGTGAGGAGGGGTCACATACCCAGGAACGCAGGCAGCTTCCAGCAACTAGAACAGCAAGCGAACAGGTACTCCCCAGGAGTCTTCTGAAGGAGTGAGGCCTGTTAACACCATAGTTTTAGTCCCTAAGAACTATATTGGGATTTCTGACCTCCAGAACTATAAAAGAATAAATTTTAAGTATGACCATTTGTTATAGCAGCAATGGTACACTAATACACTTTCTAAGACCATTTTTTAAAATCATGAATGCATTATATTTAGTTCTTCTTTTTTTCTATATCCAATGAGATATATTTTATTTTCTTTACTTTATTACTATTTTGAACTACACTGATGGCATTGATGAATTTTTTGATGGCCAATCACCCTTTCATTTCTGGGAAAAATCGTACTCAACTGTGATACATTTTTAAAATATGTTGCTGAATTCAATTTGCTAACATTTTTCTCATCTTATAATTTCTGCATCTATGGAAGAAGTCTCTTTCATTTTCTTCTTTGTCTTTTTTTTAATGTCTTTCTAACATTGTCTGTTTCTACCAGAATTACTGTCCAAGTAAATTTTCCACCATATATTCTCACCCCCACTTTTACCCCTCTAGCCCCAGGGCCTTTTCCTTATAAAATGCTGTCATTTCAGTCCCCCGTATTCTGTATTAAGGTAATTAATTTCTAAAACTGAAATGTATCCTTTGTTCTATCCAGTAAAAATTGATGAAGTACTTTTTGAAAGCCAGGCACAAGAAATTTAAAAATTAAAGACATAACCCACTCCTTCAATTGTCTTTGGTGGAGGAAAGACATATAATTGAAAAATGAAATGAAACTATTTCTTTAACAGACTATGTGCATAAATGGAACACCAGGAACAGAGGAGAACCAATAACATTGCAAGGCACAAACTTCCTGTCTAACCACAGATTCCCATCCTCCTATGAACCTAGCTTATACTCCTTAGCTGAAACTCATGGTCTATGTAAGACCCTCGTCAAGAGCCTATTGGAGATTCATCCCCTCATCCACGTCTTGTTCAGGCAGCAGCCCAAGCTCAGGCGCTCTATCCTGCCTTCCTGCCTGATCTGGAGCAAGTGGCCAGATGTTCAAGAGACTTCAGTAACACCTAAGCACCTTCATCGTCAGCTCTTTCTTTTCCAACCCCTAGAACTGGGTGCCTTCCATTCCTTGCTCCCCTGAAAAAAAGGGGTCTTTTGTTCCTCAGCCCACCAAGGGATGCTGCTTCCCTCTCACTGTCAGCCTCATAAAAGTGCCTTTTACTCATCACCATACCAAATAAAAATGCCCTCAACTTACCCTCTTTCCAAATAAAGCTGGGCTCTACTCATTGCCTGCCAGGTTATAAAACCGTAGGAATCAAAGCCACGTCCTGAGGATACACACAGGTTCATAGGGTGGTGTAAGGGTGTAGCAGGACCCAGAAGTTGCTGACTGCTGGAGATGCAGCTTGAGGGGGTCATTGCTGTCATTGTTGATGTCAGGTCTCCCTGACCCACATTCTGACCCCTGCTGTCCCCAATCCCACCCCACTCTGCTTACACCCAGAAAATCAACATGCATGAGAGCTGTATTTAACATGTCCTTCATTGATTTTTCTTTTTTGCATGTTTTTTCTCTCTTCAACCCTGTCTTGACACAAAAGCCCTGCGTTCACCATCACCAGTGCTTCCAGGTAAACTGTAACTAACCAGGCCAGAAAACAGCAGCCTTGGTGGAGGCAGTTTAGCAGTATAAAATATTTAAATATATTCACTTTCCAACCCAGTCAGCCTATTTCTAAGAATTTATCCTAGGAATATAATTGAAAAGATATAACCACAAGGATGTTCAGGAAAGCATTATTTGTAAATTTTAAAAACAAAAACAACCTGTACAAATAAAGAAATAACTAAATATATTTCAGTATATCTCTATAATGAAATATTACACAGTCATTAAATTTGAAACAGATTAATAATCATGGAAAATGTTTATGACACATGATTGAAAAGGACAAATGCAGAGAATCCCAGGTGGAATGATTTGGCTTATTTAGAAATTGTGTGTGTGTGTGTGTATGCAGAGAAATAATTTAAAACACATTAATCAAAATCTTAATTTAGGTAGCTATCTCTGAATGGTGAAATTAAAGTAATTTTTACGTTCTTTGTATTTTCCTGTATTGTTTAAATTTTACATTAATTATGTTTATTTTTATAATCAGAATAAACATTAAAGCCAATTTCATTTTCACTTTGGAGACATATGTCAGTGCATTAATTATCTATTTTCATAACACTGTTACATGACAGCCAACTGCAAAACACAATGGCATAAATTGACATGCGTTCACATAGCTCACATACTTCAGCTAGGCAGCTCTCTGGATCTCAGCAGAGCTCAGCTGACCTAGGCTAGCCTTACTCTTGTGCCTACAATAAGCTGGCAGCATGGCCAAGAGCCTGCTGGTCTTTGTTGGCCTCTGCTAAGACGATCTGCCTGTGTTCTGTGTGGGCTCCCATCCCACAGAAGGATAACTGAGGCTTGTTCTCATGGTAAAGGCAGAGGTCCAAAAGACAAGGTGAATATATACAAGGCCACATAAAGCCTCAGCTTAGAACTGGCCACCATCATTTTGCTTACATTCTGCTAGCCAAAGCAAGTCATAGGCAAGCTGGATACAAGAAATAGGAAAACAGGTTCTTAACTGGAAGGTGTGACAAAATCAGAGTGCAAAGGTAAGGGTATAGAGAGGCCATTCACTGGAGCCACTGATGTAATCAATCTACCAGAATCAAATTTACTCTAGTAGAAATGTGTGGCAAAGAAGAACAATGGCATGGTGCCAATGGAAAGTTTCAACCCCATGGGGACCTACAGGAGTGCCTGGCCTCCTAAGCCAGTGTGAAAGGGAGTGGGGTGCACCATCTACCATCACTTGGTAAACCACGGCGTCACATTTTTTAATACTGATATTTCTACTTCTTATTCTTCTGATTATTATTATTATTGTTGTTATTGTTATTGGTGGACACAGGTCTCACTTGACTCATAAGCAGCATTTAGTAAAAATACTGTAGCAACCAAATGCCTTATCTAGCACCACCATCTCTAAAGCATAGGACTGGCGGTAAGAGGTGAAAACTGGCCTACTTGCACAAGGGTAAAGTCCTAAGACCTCTACACAGATCCACTGTTGAAAAGCTCTGTATTCTATTTGTTAATTCTATGTAAAATTTGTATATTTTTCCAAGGTTCAGCTGGACATGAGGCTCACATGATCACTCCAGAAATAAACAGACAAGGATTTAGTGATTATATCAAAGCATGTCATCTGTTAACTTATAAATGTTGACACTGACAGTTGACAGAGAGTTAGGAACTGTTTATAAGAATTGTAGGCAAGAGAAAAAATGTAGGCATCTCTGAATGTGTATTTACTTAACCTTTAAAAAATTAAACTTAGAATTTCTACAATGTGTAGGAACATATCATCTATTTTGGACTTAATTAGCACATAAACATGTTTGTAAGAATTGTATTCATTTTGTTTTTATCCCAGAGAATTTCATGTGTTTTGGAGCATGTATTTATTTAATCAAAGTCTTAAAAGTTTTAGAAGTATAAAAATGGCTGAACCATCTGAAGGAATTCTGAGCAACCATGGATGAAATGCTAATGGAACACTGGAGAAGAGGCTCAAGAAATCCCAAGACTAAAATAAAATACTAGAATGATAAAGACCAAGAACATGTAAGAAAGAGAAGAACAGTTAGAAAGAAGAGGAAAAACCACAGACATGCTTGAAGAGAAATGCCTTACATAAATAATTAAATTGGAGAAATACTTCAAAGAAAATATATGGGTTAAAATAGTGCAAAGCAACACAGACATTGTCAACAAGTTATACACATGGGATAAATGCCCTCCCGTTTTGTTAATGACTATCAGAAGCTCCCAACAATGTGAGATGGCCACATGCTACTACTTATGTAAATCACCTCACACACATTAGTAAATTCTCACAGGTTAGCTAGCACTGTGTTATCTTCTGCAGAGCCAGGAAAATGGGACTGAGGCCTGAGCCTGTCATAGGCACATTAATGGCATACCTGGCAGAAGACCAAAATCTTAAACCATGCACCCGATTCCTACTTTTGGATCCACTTCACCAAGCCAGTCCCTTGAGATGTTAGATTGATTGCCCTGAAGTAAGCTGCCAACCTTTAGCCGTTACTGTTATCCACAAGGCCCTCCTATGCTAGAGACCCAGTGAGAAGCACTCTGCCTATCAGCCAAGCCTCAGGAAACCAAAACCTTTATGTTGTTTCTGCGTGTGATTTATTCAGGCTCAGTGTGAAACTCATGTGCCTGTTTCTGTACCTGGAAAGTGGACTTGATGGCCAGAGCCATGTAAGGCAGGACCCTTGAAGCAGGGAGCTCTGGCCAGTCCTTCCTTTGCTGCGGCCCAACCCGTCACATTCCAAGGAGACTCAGACTGACTCTGGAAAAAGGCAATGCTCACACGTGGAAATAGTCCCTGTACAACTTCAATTTTCTTTCTCAATCAAGTCGGTAAAAGCTAATAGGGAAGTCCCAGCTAAGTCTGATCTATCTTCAGACAAGTGGTACCAGGTCACCTGCCAGGTGCACAGGACCACGGATGTCATTCTAAGGCAAGAGAGCTGAGAAAAGGCAAAGGCACCCATGGGCCCCAGATTCTGAAGGAGAGGTGTGTTCCCATTTCCATTTCATTCTGTTTTTCCTAGACAGAGAAAGGGGGAACTATTATTCTGGGGTGAGAGGAGTTACTATCAACAACCCATCCAAAGGGTTGTATTTTTGCTTTTGTATTTCAGCAAAGTTGAAAAGGAACTGAAGCAATGAAAGAAGGTGATGGTGGGAAGGACACCTGTAATTAGACTTATTATCACTATGAGGGAAACAGTGATACTTGGGAACATTTGTGTGAGGTCCAGAAGGAAGCCTGGATATGAGTAATGAGACAGCACACAGACAGATGGTGCAACACAGAAACCGTCAGTGTGTATTGTGAGGGAGAAAGACTCAGAGACAGAAGCGCAGGGCTGAGACATCACAAGAGGGCCACTGTCTTCCTCTGGGCATCCCTGCTTCTAGGCATAAAGGCCTTGTCCAGCACTGCTCCTTAAGCTAGAGCTAGAAATGGGAACAGAGAGTGGACCACTGCTTTGAGATGGGCTGTGGCTGCTGAACCAGAGCATTAGAGACTGGCAGGAGGTCTTGAAGCAGTCTGGACACACATGGAGCTTAGGAGATGCCCTCTGCTCAAGGCACAGTGGACATTCTGGTGGTGGTTGGCATTAGATCTGAAGAATTCAGATTCCCTGGGTGCCAATTAGGCTGTTTCCTTTTCAGCTAACTATGGACCAGCATGGCTTGAAGGCGGGCTCAGGATGGGTGTTTTTCTGCTCATTTAGAAAGCCCACCATAGCCTTAACTCCTGACCAAGAAGTGATTGACAGGCCTCATGTGGCTGTCCCATAGTGACCCACCAGCCTCAGGTGCCTAAGCCACCCAAATCCCTCCTAGCCTCCTTTCAGGAGTTTCTTCCCTCCCTAATTATACTGCTTATCTGGACTGGGGCTCACAGTGTGTGGAGAGTCTGCCTTGGGGAATGGGCAGCATTATCTGGCCAAGACCATAAAGCCAAGAGCAGAAGTTGGCGAGGAGGCTGAGGGTAACACAAAGATAATTGATTATCTAAGAGAAAATGAAACAGAAAAAAAATCTGGACCTTTTCTAAGCAGATTCTCTTCTGTTATCAATGCACTATATTTTATTTTTCCTCACAATGAGCTGGAGGTTACTCACTTTTGATTCAACTTCATAGTTGCGTCTTCTTAAAATATTTCTTGTGGGACTTGTGAATTTGCTTTGAAACTGATTTCTGTGTTATGCCTCTTACGGTAGCTCCTGTTCTTCAGCTTTGTTGTTCTTTGCTGCATGTCACCAAAGGATTTTGTCACTCATCCCTCTCAGTGGCAACTCATTAAAAAAATTAGCAGCCAGTACTAAACCTGAGCATCAACTCTGCATTACGGCATCATTAATGCTTACTGCATAGTTAATACTTGTTTATTTTTCATTCACCCTGTCTCCTGATTTTGGGTTGAACTGTGTGATTTTCCATTCATAATTAATCACTCTGACAACTAGTTAGAAACATTTGCACTTATGCCTTGTATGTAGATGTGTGTATACCATTATTCCAACCAATGATGTGCTATATATGCCAGCTCCTTTGTTTTAAACTTTTTATCAAATAGGCCTAACATATCTGAAAAATATAGTCCACTCTTCCAAAGATTTGTTCTCAAACATACTTACATATTTTGTAAGACTGTCTTACAGCTTCTTACAGTCAGAAGCTCTTTTGGAAGGATACTTGCAAATGCATTTTTCAGTTTTTCATAAAGATAGGCAACTATTCCAACACTAGGCAATTCCTCTAGAATTCTAACTTGTGCAACAAGAGCGCTTTGCCTCCCCAGTAGGCTTTCTACTGAATATGTGTTTCAATTCCTGAAAAAAGTCCTTTAAGCCAAAGCAATTTAAGTATAATCTGAAATAATTTTTCAAACAACATAAGAAGTGAAATTCCTGATTAATGAAAGCATTTATAACAGTGTCACAGACAGTAATCTCTGAACTATTTTTCAGTAAATCCTATAGTAAAAAACTCCTTTTTGACAGAAATGAAGGTTTTTTTTTTTTTTTTTAAGTTATATATGCTCGTGTAGAAAGATTGAGGACTAAAAAGAAAGAGAGTGGAACTGTCCATCACCCATAGCATGACTGATCTGCCATCTTTTCCACAGGGTGCGGCTGATGCTGACAGACACTTTGGGTGAGCCAGACTTTCCAGGCAGCTGGAGTAAATGCTCAATGGACTTAATCCACTAGGTTCCCACAGAGACTCAAGCCTGAAATTTGCCCCAGTTTCCCTAATCATAGTGCTGATAGTAATGGCACTCCCAATAATCATTACCAGTTTGGAGTATTTATCCTATGAAGCCCTCAGTTGGACACCATCCAGGTAATACCTTATTTAATGTTCACAAATGTTTTAGGAGGGAGGTGAGGTTGTTCTCCCCATTTTTCAGGAGAGGAAAGTGAAGTTAACAGTCCCAGGCTCCCACAACTGTTAAGTGGGGGGTCCCAGTGTGGTGATCTGGTTCCAAGGGCAGGTTTTACTACCATACCAATGGACCATCAAACTTCAGGAGCCATAAAAATCACCTGGAGAAGTTGTTCCAATGCCAGATCCTCCAGCTTCAGTTCCTGACACTCTGACTCTGTAGGTTTCAGCTAGAGGTGAGGGGTCCGCAGTTTCAAAGCAGCTCTGGGCATTCTAATGGAGGAGCACTCCATCCAAGAGTGTTACTATTCTGCCTAACAGATATAAAGGCTACAACTGCCTCCAAGTGTTCTCCAGTCAAGGGAGCTTTACCCACAGTGCTGCTTGGTCTTTTGAAGGGGACCTCAGTCCCATCTGGGAATCCCAAGAAAGCTGTAGCCCTCTTGCAATCAAATGCAGCATAATTTTTTTTTTTTTTGGCATTTATTTTCAGGAATTTAAAGCCCCCAAACCCCAGATTAGGATTCTTAGGTTTTCTCTGCTTCTTTTTTTCTTTTAATCTCATTATTTTCTCTTTTGAAATAAGGACATTAATCCTGTTGGCTGCCTGCTTTGCTACACTATTATAAGATTAATTAAAAAAAACTCAAAAACAGAAACACGGCATGTAAATCTCATGTTCACAGTAGAACTAGAGAAATAGGGAAGAAGAGAGTTGAGTAGAAAGAGGCCCCTGAAGAGAACTTAGCACTGGTTAAGAAAACAACCAGCAAATCACCACAAGCATAAAGAGAACGGTCACTTGCACCTGCTGAGTCCCTGCCATGCTAGGTGCTGTAGTGTGTGCCTTAAAACATTGCTTTTTCATGTCCATAACAGATCTTTAACAGTACCATCTTTATTTTACAAACAAGAAGAAAGGTTAAATGATACGCTCAATATCCAACAGTGAGTAAAAGACTCAAACCCAGACCATTCTGCACTGAAAGCCCATCTAATTTTCCTGATGTGAGGACATGGCCACAAGTCTTTTCTAGACCTTTTCGTATGTGGGTCAGGCACTGGTTTCTGAAGCCCATCCCTGGATCTTGACCTTCTCCTCACCCTTCTTGCCACCAATTTCCCTCCTATAAAGATCGTTCGCAACACTCTGAAAGCTTTAGTTACTATTATCCACCAGCTGCTTTGTCCCCGAGTGGAAGCAAAACAAGTGAAAGCACTGGACATGCCCTGTTCCCCGTGGCAGGACAGCAGAGAGCAGCTGTGGCCTTGTCTGGGTTGGTCCACTCCGTGGCTCGCTCGAGGCAAGCTCTACTATCAAGGCTCTTGGGACCAACCGCGTGAATCACACCTCCTGATGTCGGTCCAACTAGTAGGAAACAGCTTTTCCTTAAAATAAATTTCACTTCAGAAAAGCCTTTAAAGCACATTACAGATAAGGCCGTGAAACATTTGGCTACGTGAAAATCCTCCCGCAGCAAAGGCAAACCTCTTCAAGGACCAGAAAAGCTAAAACTAACTCCAGGAAAGTCTTAGCCAGAAGGGCCAAAAGAGATATCTGGTGGAAAAGAGTGCTTCATTCTCATTCGGTCTGAAACTCACTGCCCCTCTGTTGAAGGGATCTCTAATAATAGACGCATTGAGAGCAGCCCCGAGAAAGTGCTAAGGCGGCACCAGCCCGCGGGTCAGCTGCTCCGCCTGCCCCGAGTTAGCCCGCACCACCCTCCTGCACAGCCTCCACCCACCCTTAATGCCTTTTCCCATGGCTGGTTTCCACATCCTCGTTTTATGGAAGAAAACAGTAACCCAAGCTTGCCTCAGCACTAACCGATGCTCCAAGGAATCACTTGGGCTTGAAGCTGCCCTCCCTGTTCACACTGCAACTCCTACCCTGTCAACACCACCAACCTTTGCAAAGAAATTCCTAACTCTAAAGGCACTGGCCACTTTTTTCATCATCCAGTGAACCTTTTTCAGTTGAATTTTTTTTAAAAGGGAGCTATCTCCAGTAGGTACACATATTTCAGCTCATCCTGGGCTGGGCAGTTGCTTTTCTCATTGTCAAAGATAAGCTTTTCTGCCCTGGTTCTGCTGTTTATTAACTAACTTCATGACTTTCAACAAATGATCATACCTCTCTGAGTTTCAGTTTTCTTCTTTTGTGGCAACACTTCTCTTCCCTCCAACACAACCTAAAAGAAGGCACAAATATAATGCAGTATTGTAATGGCCATTGCTGTCTATTTTATATTAGACTTACTCTGGAGCTTCCCCCTAGAGCAAAGGCTCATTAACAACAAACAAGGCAATCCTAAACCCAGGCCCTGGATGAGTAAATCAGTAGGCTCAACACTATTCTGAACACAGAATTTAATGTGTAACAGATTTAGCATTTCATGAATCAAAATCAAATCCATAACCCTGGGTTTCTAATTGCTTACTGATACTGGAGTTTCAGGTTCTTGGTCTCCATAATTCCAAGAATGAATCCATGGACCACAGATCAGTGGTAAGACAGGATTTATTCACAGAAACAAAGAATACAAAAACCAAAGCTCTTGGCAGAGAGAACCCAGGTGGGGAACAAACTCTCTGGCTCCCTTTTCAAAGTTGGTCTCTGGGCTTTCTGCTCAGGGTTATATATAGTGGCGGGGGGTTATTTTGACAGAACTCAATGTTTACTTTTAGGACATAGGTCCTTTAAAGTTATAGCCAGCCCTCCAATTAGCAGCAGGGGGCAGGAACTCATAGGCCTTGGAAACTTACATGAAATTGACCAGCCCTAGACAAGGTGAGGTTTCCCCTTCAGCCAGCTGTATGTGAGGAAGGGTACACCAAGGTCTCGGTGTCTCCCCAGAAGTTGTCTGGCCCCTCCAGCAACTGGAGTCTCCTAGGGCCCCCCTACCTTTCCTCCAGCCTGCTGGTTCCCCTGCAGCTGCCAATATACCAACACTGTCAGGGCTAAGGCAATATAGGTCTTGGCACCACCTGTCCTGTATCATTACCACTTACTAGAGTACAGTGGACAAATACATTGTAGCTTGGAATTCAGGAGTCAAAAGTAACACATCAGGAGTTTTGCAAATAATTGTCTAAAACCAAGGCAATAGTAACTGGGAAAGGCAACCTTTGGTGGTATCTAACTCAGAAAGTTTGGTTCAGCCTCTCAGGATGGTAAGCCAGGGTAGTCAGGACTCCATTGCAAAGAAAATAATTCAATCTGGCTGATTTTAGGAGAAAGAGTTTTATTACAGTGTTCTAAAAGTCTTACAGAACATTTGAAGATTCTTTATTCTTCCAGAAACAACTCTCAAACCACACAGCAGAACCAGACTGCTGAGGTTGCTAATGCTTAACTGGGAGTGGGTGCTACAAACAGACCCACTGTCCTGGCCTAGACACACCCACTGCTGTGTAGACACACCCACTGCCCTGGCCTAGACACACCCACTGCTGTGTAGACACACCCACTGCCATGGCGAAGACACGCCCACTGCTGTGGTATAAAGACCGGGACAGCCTCCCAGGGGCTGAGGACCCCACCAGACCTGAGATGATCTGTGCCAGCAACACAGTGCCCTGCACCTTGCCTGTCCACATCCACTGCTAGTGGCCAGAGGAATCACACACTTCTCTGACAGAGTCCACAGAAGCAATGGTTCTGCCTCCCTTTGCCTTACAAATAAAAAGCAAATTTGCATGTAATTCAGGTCTACAACACTGACTGTAGGGAGTCTGGGAAATGTAGTCTGTAGCTGCTCAGCCCCTGCCACACTGAAAGGTGCAGCAAAAGGAGATTGAAATGACTGCTGTGTTTACAAGTCTTCATGCTCATCACATTAGTCAACCCTGAAACACTCATCTTCACAATCCCTTTTCCTCCCCACCAAGATAGCAGGGAGGATACAGGAGAGCTTAGTTGTAAATGTGGTTTGGCTGTGGCATATAAATGGCACAGGGAGGCAGATCTACTTACACCGAGCTGCTAGAAGGAGCAGTTATGACCATGTCTAGGAAATGTTCCCTACACAGTAATCAGGGAGCAAAAGGCAAGAAAGAGCATTGTTTCTTCTCCTGAGGACTGCAGGGGACTGTTTCCTCCCGCATGGTGCAGTGGGGGGGGGGGGGGAGTTTGAGCTCATTACACCAGCTCTATGAGACTCCCGACCCAGAATCCAGTATGTGGTACTTCCCTCTCTGAATGAGGTAATCAGATTACTTACCCTGGATTCACTTAATCCTATTAAGCAGAGCTTCCAGGCTCACTGAAGTTTCTACCAAGAAAAAGGTAGAAACTGTGCATTCGTTAGCGGGTACCTAGTCAAGACAGCCTCCTTCCTGCTGGAGAGTCACAGCAGTGTTGATGGTGAGGTATTTCACCATGGGGTCCCAGCTTCCAGTCTGCCAATGCTAACACTGGATTTTAGCACCTTTTGTCAAGTGACTCTGAGTTCCAAGTTCTCTTCACTCAATTCTGTTTCCTCTTGCACAAAATTCTGGCAAGTGCTGTTCCATGCCAGGTACAGGAGACACAGAAACAAGACATGATCCCTGGCCTTGTGGAGTTTACAGTCCAGTGACAGGTTCTAAAAAGATGCTTAGCTCTACAAGCAATATTGCCACAGCCATAAGCAGTGCAGGACTTCCGAGGATACTACTCCGGGGCCACTCCCCTAGGACCTTCCCCCCACTCATTAAGTCTTAGCTACAAAATAAAAATATCTTCAGAGTTTGGAGAGTCATCTGAAAACACAGAGCAGGTCAGGGTAGCAAGTAAAGTGGGCAGAGTGTGCTGCCCAGTGCCAGCTCAGAGCAGTTGCTTCTACTCTGAAGGGGGAGCCCAGAACTCACCTGGGCTCTGACTGAGACAGGAACTTCTAAGGAAGGTCCTTGAGTGGCCATATCAGCTCAGAAGCCTCATAGAAACTTCACCTCAGTGACAACTTACTGGCCACATGTCATTTCTGCTCCTTCCTGGGAAACAGGGATAACTTTGCATAACTAATCTCACTATGATTTTCTTTTCTGTCTAAATAGTACCTGCCTCCATTTTGCAAGGGAAAAGATTATTTCTAATTAAATTTGCCTCAAAAATTCACATGTGTTTAGATTATACACACATACATAGAGGGAAAGTTTTGCTCAAAGATTTAAAACTGGTTCTCTAGAGATGTTGTGAAATCCACCAGACAGTCAGGTACCCCTACACCCAAGTCAATTCCAGTTTGGTTTACATTTAAGCTGGTTTTTGGAGTGACATCTCTTTTTTTTTTTTTTTTTTTTAAGACAGAGTCTATGTCACCCTCAGTAGAATGCCATGGCATCACAGCTCATAGCAACCTCAAACTCTTGGGCTCAAGTAATTCTCTTGCCTTAGTCTCCCAAGTAGCTGGGACTGCAGGCACCAGCCACAACCTTTGGCTATTTTTTTTGACATGGGGTCTTGCTCTGGCCCAGGCTGGTCTCAAAGCTGTAAGTTGAGGCAATCCACCCACCTCAGCCTCCCAGAGTGCTAGGATTACAGATGTGAGCCACTGCACCCGGCCGACATCTCATTTTATCAAAACAAAACAGACTAGTCCTATTGGGCTCTCACATAGAAAAGGAAGGGCCTAATCCTTGTGGGTGAGATCTCTTTCCCTCTCTTCGCAACAATTTTTATTATGAGCAAGGCCTGCGCTGGGCACTAAGACTCCTGAGATGAGCAAGTTATGACCAGAAAAATTGGCCATGCTTCACAAAAAGAGACCCAGTAAGTCTCGTTAAAGACCTATCTGAAATGGTTGCTATACGTGAGCTGCTCCACCTGGACTTCGAGCAAGTGTGGAAACAAATGAAGGCCAACCTGGCCGAGCTACAATGAGGACATCGGCCACCATCATTTGCATTTTGGCAGAGACGTGAGGCAGGCAGAAGAGTGGGAAATCTTTAGGGCAGAAGAAGGGAAGGCTGGAGGCTGCCAGCATAGGGCAGCTTCAGGGGTCTAGCTGGAAGCTGGGCATCCTATGGGGTTGCCTAAGGGGCATAGCTGGCTTTCTGTGTTTGGTCCTAAGTTGGAAGTGGGGACAAAAATTAAGGAAGCTGCCTGGCCACTTGGGATTTATTATTACAGAAGTCACCATTTAGCTTCTTGGATTATTACTAGAGGTGACAATCTATTTCCCTGCAAGTCTGGCTGGTCACCTGGGCTATTTATTGAAGATAGGTGATTGGTTTCCTAGGCTGGTTGCTACAGGTAGTGGTGAAGAGTTCTATTTTTAGATGCGGTCCAGCCATTGTGCATCTGTTTGTTCAGCCTCTCACAAGTCTGGGGCTCAATTCTGTCCTGGCCCTAGGACTCCACCTGACATAAGCTCTCCCTTGCAGTGCAAGGGTCCCCAGAGGGTCCCATTTGACACATTCGTTGTCTCCTGAGATGCTCAACTGCTGAGTTTCATGCCCATACACAAAGAGTGTGTCCAACTGCTTCTTTGCAGGGTGGCTCTCCCAGCCTCTTGCCCTGACTCCACTATGTAAGAGCAAGAGCCCTGTCCACATACACACAGACAAAACAAGCAAATCATCTCACCTAAAAAAGCAAGTTCTTGAATCACAAACAAACCTGTGGCAAGGGCCTGGTTTAATAGTATTAAACATCGATTCTGGGAAGATGGCCGACTGGTAGCAACCCTGGTCAGAGGCTCCTGAGCAAAGGAAGAAAAACTGGTTGGAATCAGAATCTATGAAGCCAAAGACGGGGAGCTGAGCCCAGAAAGAAGTTCGGCAAGCTATAAATCCAAGGAAGATCATTTAAGAACATAAAATACAGGTACAAAGCGGGCCCCAGAACTGCTTCCTAGACCCGCCCCCCTGCCCCGGGTGGCGGGTGGCCGCAGAGAAGCCCCCTATGCCAGGCAGCCACAGAAGTACTTGCTAGAGCTTAGTGCACCCCCGCCGGTGGCGGCGGACGAGTCCCCAACTCCGGGAGGGCCTAGAACTGCTTGCTAGAGCTCTGCACCCCACGAGTGGCAGAGAAGAACCCTGCCCCAGGGCTCTGGGCAGGTCCAGAACTGATTGCTAGAGCTGCAAGCTTCCTGTGGCGGTGGGTTGCCGGAGTAGAGTTCCCCTGCTCTGGGCAGCCACAGAAGTACTTGCTAGAGCTTAGCGCACCCCCGCCGGTGGCGGCGGACGAGTCCCCCACTCCTGGAGGGCCTAGAACTGCTTGCTAGAGCTGCGCACCCCACGGGCTGCAGAGAAGAACCCCACCCCAGGGCTCTGGGCAGGTCCAGAACTGATTGCTAGAGTTGCAAGCTTCCCACAGGCGGCAGGTCGCCAGAGTAGAATTCCTCTGCTCCAGGCAGCCACAGAAGTACTTGCTAGAGCTTAGCACACCCCCGCCGGTGGCGGTGGGTGAGCCCCCCACTCCAGGAGGGCCTAGAACTGCTTGCTAGAGCAGCGCACCCCATGGGCGGCAGAGAAGAACCCCGCCCCAGGGCTCTGGGCAGGTCCAGAACTGAGTGCTAGAGCTGCAAGCTTCCCGTGGGTGGCGGGTAGGTGGAGTGGAGTTCCCCTGCTCTGGGCAGCCACAGAAGTACTTGCTAGAGCCTAGCGCATCCCTGCAGGTGGCTGCAGACAAGACCCCCACTCTGGGAGGGCCCAGAACTGCTTGCTAGAGCCATGTGCTCCACGGTTGTCCTACGGGCAGTGGCGGAGGAGTCCTTTGTTCCAGGCAGACCCCAAACAGCCTTCTAGAGACACGCACACCCCACGGGGGCCAGCAGAGGAGTTCCTTGCTCCAGGCACCTGTGCTGGGTGGGCCCAGAATTGCTTGCTAGAGCCATGCGCACCCTGCAGGAGGCGGTGGAGGAGTCTAGCGCTATGGGTGGGCCAAAAACTGTCTATTAGAGCCATGTGTATCCCACAGACGGAGGTGGAGGAGTTCCCCACTCTGGCTCCCAGGCTGGGAGGGAATAGATCGGCTTGCTAGTGCCGCGCAC
>NW_003852577.1:1129913-1136198 GCF_000181295.1 Otolemur garnettii
AGAATATGAATGTTTTGACATAATAACTAAGAAAGTTACATGAAGGCTATGTTAACCAGTTTGATGAAAATGTCATGGATTGTGTGTGAAAACACCACACTGTACCCCCAAAGTGCATCAATGTACACAGTTACCATTCAATAAAAAAAAAAGGGAAAAAAATAGTATTAAACATCTAGAGGCATACATGATGGCAACACTATAGCAAAATAGAAACATTATGGAATAATAAAGCTTTTTAATGAACAACAATGTCTAGCATCCCATTTTAAATAACATGTGTAGGCATGGAAAAAACATATAGAAGATTGAAAACAGTATTGGTAAGTTTTAGGATTGATTAAAAGTGGTGGGGTTTTTTGGTTTGTTTGTTTGTTTAAGTTCCTACATTTTTTTACTCTCATGAAATAATAAGTAGCAACAAAAGTTTTTATTTATGAAAACCATATAGTGCAGCGGTTCTTAACCTGTGGGTTGCAACCCCTTTGTAACAATGAAAATACATCCTACATGTCAAATATTTACATTACGATTCATAACAGTAGCAAAATTACAGTTATGAAGTAGAAACAAAAATAAATTTATGGTTGAGGGTCACCATAACGTGAGGAACTATATTAAAGGGTCGCAACACTAGGAGGCATTAGGAAGGTTGAGAACCACTGCTATAGTGTATTAAAAACACAGGACCCTGTCAAAGCAACAGCACCGATTTTTTAATCCATTAACAGCTGCCATCTACCACTCCCATTCCCAGAGCTATTATCATCATAATAACTGTAGCAAACCTGAGATGGGCGTTTCTATCCATTTTACAGATGAGTAAAACAAAGGGCAGAATGGTTGACAAATCCCTGGACCTGAGGTCTCAGCCATACTCTGTTTCCTGTCTAGGACACACAGCAAATGTCTGGCATGGAAAGTCACTTCCTGTTTGTAAGATGAGGATGCACCTGTCTCTGAGAGCGGGCTGGAAGGACAGGGGAGGTGCCCACAGGGAGGCCACACTGTGTCAGGCCTCACAAGTGCTGGATGTGCAGCCAGTGACAGAGGGCTATGGTTTCCAGGGCCCTGTGAATGCTCCAGGAAAGATTTATTAAAAACAGTGGTGGGTAACCAGAACCATTTTAATGGAGATCTGGGAAGAGAGTAGGGTATGGAATGAGTTAGCATTACTTATGAATGAATGTGAAAAAAGAATGTTTTAATTCATTCTTGGGATTATCTTCACTGTTCAACATTTTAGCAGTGGGTTACAGTTTATTTCAATAGAAAAATAGAACAAAGAAAATTCTAATCTTTGGCTCGGTGCCTGTGGCTCAAGTGGCTAAGGCGCCAGCCACATACACCTAAGGTGGCGGTTCGAATCCAGCCTGGACCCGCCAAACAACAATGATGGCTACAACCAAAAAATAGCCGGGCGTTGTGGTGGGCTCCTGTGGTCCCAGCTACTTGGGAGCTGGAGGCAGGAGACTCGCTTGAGCCCAGGAGTTGGAGGTTGCTGTGAGCTGTGAAGCCACAGCACTCTACCCAGGGGGATAGCTTGAGGCTCTGTCTCAAAAAAAAAGAAAGAAAGAAAGAAAAAAAATTCTAATCTTTGTCAGAGAATCTCACCTGTGGCTGAAGTCAGATTGCTCTGGGACTGAGATAGCTAAGCCACCACAGGGCCCTGGGAGGCTCCAGCTGTCTGACAAATGCATCCAGGCATCTGTGATCTCTGATGCCTCAAACCCAGCCCAGAGGTTTTGATCAAATTGGTCTGGGTAAGGCTCTGGCAAAGGCAGGACTTCAGAGCACTATAGGTAGTTTACTGTAAAGCTAGGTAAGAACCACCTAAAGGGAAAGCCACAGGAAATAAACAAATTCTTTGAGACTCAGTTTACATACTTACATAGGTGACAGCAACTGAAAGCAATGGACATTCATCTTGTTTTGAACATACAGTAGACCCTCCACGTCCCTCCTTAAGTTGACCTCATTTTTGTAACCCAGACACACACCACCTGTCCGCATCAGTACAGCAGGCTTGGTTCCTTATGTTGACCACCCCTGTATGTTGACCAATTTGTTACAGTCCCTTGGGTGGTCAAACTTATAGAGGGTCTACTGTATTTTTGTTAATTTTATTTTGAAACTTCTCCTTGATGAAAATAATATCTAATATTTATGGAGCACTTATTGTGTGGTAGCATCTGTTATAGTTAGATGGATAGCACAGACTTTGAACTCAGGCAGCCTGGCCCAGGAATCTGTGTGGCCAACCCCGATTTTACATTTTCAATAGTGCATGTGATCTATGACCTTTAGAAATGGCTTGCATATTGAAGATTATTAAAATTTTTAAATGTGAAATAAATATATTTTTGCACTTGGCCTATGGGGCCTTTTCTACAATAGGTAGTTACTGTTAATGGGCTATACTATTTATTTAATACTTGAGTCAACTGACATCGGACCTCACACTCTGGAGCAAGGAGATACATCATTTGAAAATGATGAAAGAGGTAAATTTTTCTTCCACAAGAACCATCATTATTTTTACCCAGAACTGTCACTGATTTAACATGAACTGCCCTCAGAGCTCTTCAGGGCATCCTCTAAGGCCTGGGAAGGGCCACAGCAATTTTTACTTCCAAATTTGTTGCATTTTTACCAACAGATATCAGTCCATTAGTGCTGCTAAAAAACAGAAATTATTGCATCAAGATGCACCCTTGTGATTTATGAATATAGATTATGTTACAATAAAATAATTTATCATTGAAGAAATTAATAGTATTTAAAATATTTAGTTTAGATGAATATAATTCACTGTAAAAGCAAATAGTGTAGAAGCAGATAAGATTTCAAAGTCCTAAAGAAAATATATGATCCTTTGTCACTAAACCTGTGTATTTTGAATGAAAATATATTAAAAGCCAGGGTCAAAAAAGATGGAAACTATTTTCTCAGAGTTTTAGAGGCTGAAAAGTCCAAGATCAAGGAACCGGCAGGTTTGGTTATCTGGTGGCAGCTTCCTGCAAACAGGAGGGACACTGTGTCCTTAAATGGCAGAATAGTGAAAGAGCAGTGAGCTGAATGCTGCTGCTGTGCGAAGCCTTTTTTAAAAGGCCCTTGGCTCTTTTCCTGAAGAGGTAACCCTCATGGCCAAGTCAACTGAGGGCCCTGCCTCTTAGTGCTATCACACTGGCAACATCTGAATTCTGGAGGGGACAAATCAAGCCATAGCAAGACAGCTCTGCAAAACTGTATGAGCTTTCAGCCTCTTTGATATTGGCCCTGGCAATGATTTATTGGATATGACACCAAAAAGCACAAGCAACAAAAGCTAAAATGGACAAGTGGAATTGTTTCAAACTAAAAAGCTTCTACACAGCAAAGGAAACAATCAACAAGATGAAAAAAGTAACCTATGGAATGGAACAAAATATTTGCAAGAGCTATATCTAAAAAGGAGTTATGGGTTAATATCAAAAAATTGTAAGGAACCCATACAACTAAACAGCAAAAAAAAAAAGGGCAAAATAAGCAAAGCATATGAACAGACCTTTCTCCACAGAAGGCATGTGAGTGTTGGAAAGGTCTATGGAAATATGTTCACCATCATTAATCATCAAGAAAATGCAAGTGAAATATGAGGCCCCATCTCCCATACCTGTTAGGATGACTATTATTTAAAGAAGAAAGAGAGAAGGAGAGGTAAATGCTGACAGGATATAAAGAAAGGAAACTCTGGTAGACCACTAGTAGGAATATCAATTAAAACAGCCATGAAGGAAAACAGTATGGAGGTTCCCCAAAATACTAAAAATAGATCTACTATAATGATTCAGCAATCCCACTTCTGGATAGTTATCTAAAAGAAGTGAAATCAGAATCTTGGAGAGACCTGAACTCCCATGTTCACTCCAGCACTATTCACAGTACTCAAGATCTGGAAATAGCCTAAATACTCACTGACAGATGAATGGATAAAGAAAATGTGGTATCCACATACAATGGAATATTACTCAGCCTTAACCACAGAAAAGTAATCCTGACATTTGACATAACATGGATAGATTCTAGGACATATGCTAAGTGATATAACACAGACATAGATACTGCGGGTTTTCATCTACAGATAAACCGAGTGCTGTAAGGCAGAATCTAGGGTAGTCAAACTTCCAGAAGCAGAGAGCAGAGTAGTAGTTGCCAGGGCCAGAGAGGGGGAAATGGGGAAGTGAGGGCCAAAGGGTGCACAGTTTCAGTCATGCCATATGAGTAAGCTCTAGAGAACCACTACATGGCACAGTGCCTATAGCTGTTGACATGGGGTCACATGCTTGAAATTTCCTAAGAGAGTAGATCTCATACATCTTACCAGAAGATAATAATAGTGATAACGGAGGGGACAGGAAGAAACTTTGATGATGCCAGATGTGTCTGTGGCCTTGATGGTGGTGATGGCTTCATAGGTGCATATATATCCCCAAACTCCTTGAGTCATATGCTTTAAATATGGACAGCTTTTTAACTGTCAAGCATACTTCTTCAATAAAGTGTTTTCACTTAAAAAACTGGGATGGGGGAATGAATGCTAATTGGACTCTTGTTTTTTTCTCCCCTAAGAAATTAATTTTCAGATGGTCAGATTTTAATGTAGCTATTTTGTTTCTGTATTTTTGAATTTGAAGAGGAGTAGCTATTCATGAATGAGATTCAGTGCCAGAGAGCCAGTTTGGAGAAGATAATGCAAAGTGTGAAATAATGAAAAAGGAAAACATTGAGATTCAACAGCAGACTCAATCAAGCCTGTGATGAAGTTTTAACAGAGTAAAAATATCAACTCCTCGTGGATACCAGGTCTGTACCAGGAAACTGAAACTTAAAGCTGTGGAATTGTATTGAGTGTTCAGCACACATCCCCTGGAGTCTCTTCTATTTGCATAAACTAAATAAAAGAGATAAATGTTTGGAGTTGGAGAAGGGCAGAATCTTGAATCTTAAATCTTGAATCATCTGGATAATTGCCAATTTTACCAAAACAAACCTCCTTCTAAACTTTGTTTACTTTCTTTGCTCAAAATCAAGAGTCTTGAAAGTCATAAAGAATGAGAGGGGAGGGTTCATGTATTTTTTATGTTTATGACACAGTTATTTCTTTTACTGCAAAGAATGTCACTGTCAGAGTTAAAGAGTAATTTTCACCGTAAACTCTTTTGTCGATTGCTTATAAACATATGTTCTTTAAAAACAAAAAACAAAAAACTGATTTCCTTTTGGTCTTGAATGTCTCAGACTTGCTCTCTGCTCCCCAAGGAAAATTACTTTGGAGTAATTAAGCAAAATAGCCTTCAGCAAAATTCTACTTTTCATATTCAATGTAAAGAGCCCTTACCCTTAGCATTTCTCAGATGTCAGGACCTCAGACTTGGCAAATGAATTTAGGAGCACCAATGAAGAGACCCAGAACTAACCTGACCCCACTAGTTGAGTGTTTTATTTAAAAGGCAAAGGTTTTCTTCTACAGATAAAATGAGTGCTGTAATCAGCGTATTTCTGCTCAATGGTGAAGCCTACCAGAAACAAAATCTCAGAGGGAAAGGCTACTAGGTAAACTGGACTCACCTAGTTTCCTCCAGACAATCAAAGCCACTTAAGTAGGATAATTAGAATAATTCACCCTCCTGGATCATAAAATACAAAATACGAAATGTGATAATAAGTTTGAAAAATGAAATATACAAAAGTCAGAATATCCAGTGAAAATGAAAGTATGGGTAGGAATTAATTAAATGTTAAAAGTTGTTCTGATGTGTTTTATTTCCACAAAACAGAATATTTTCCTGCCAGGACTCAGTATCAGGTAGCAATTTCAAGTCTAGCCATTTTCAGACGAATACACAGGTATGGGGGCAGTTGAAAGCAGTCTACTGTGAGTTACAACATCTCAGACACCACCCCCCACCACCTAATGCCTATACTCCTTATCCAGCTCACAGCACCTGGCATAAGTCTGTCTCTCATGCATTTAGCAGACTTATCTGGCACTTGTTTTGTTTCAACTGTGGATTTAGAGTTTGCAAAAGAAGTATAATAAACAGCTCATCTCTGGTTTTTATCTCCAGTGTTTGACACCCCCCAAATCCTTATGATCTATTTCTATACCCATCCCTGTAGACACTGGCTACATTCTTTTAACAATATATGTTAGGTAATTGTATCAGAAAAGCCCTTTCCCCAGAAAGCCCCTTCCTGCTTTCAATAGACCAAGACTAGCTATCTCACTTTTTTTTTTTTTTT
>NW_003852577.1:1137614-1193348 GCF_000181295.1 Otolemur garnettii
ATCTACCTCTCTATTTTTGTGCCAGTACCATGCTGTTTTGATCACTATGGATTTGTAGTATAGTCTGAGGTCTGGTAGCGTGATTCCTCCCGCTTTGTTTTTATTCCTGTGCTATCTCACTCTTAAGTTACAGCTTGTTTCCAAGCACAAGAAGTTACCCTCTGAACAGGGAGTTGCCTACTAGACATTTCTTTATCTCTCAGTTGCAAAACCTGCCTCATCTCTCTGTCCCAGTTACCCACTGAAAATTTCAAATGTAAGCCATGCACCTAATGGCTCTTCCTGTCAGAGCAATAACTCCTTATTGGCTATTCTACCATCCCATCACCATTCTGAGACTTCCCCTAACTAAACCTATATAAGGGTACACTTTTCTTTTAGTCTCTTCTACTCTCCTCTCTCTTCCCTTTGCCCCCTTCTTTTTTCTTCTCTTTTCTCTCCTGTTCTCTCTTCTCTCCTCTCTCCTCCTTGGTGCTGTTCTGCAGCATCCCTCCCTTACCAATAGAGACCTTTTGTACAAGCCTTGGTGGTCTGTGAGATCTCTGCCAGTCAAGTGTCGCCCTTTCAATATAACTTCAAGATACATAAATCATAAATTGATGAGTTACAAAGAGAACATGACAAATTATAACTGCAGTGAAAAATTTTAATGTTCTGAAAACAAATTGGAAGTAAATAAGTAAAGATAATAAAAGATCCAAAAAATAAACAAGCTTAAGTCCCAAAGTTGCAGATGCTGGCATGAATGTGTAAAGAGAAAAAACTTTTACATTGCTGGTAGGACTGTAAACTAATATATCCTCTTTGGAACCAAGTATGGAGAATCCTCAAAAAACTCAAATTAGACTTCCCATTTGATCCTATAATCCCATTACTAGGCATATATCCAGAAGAAAAGAAATAATTTTATCATTAGGACATCAGCACTAAATTGTTTCACAGTTCAATTTACAATTGCCAAGATGTGGAAACAACCTAAATGCCCAGCAATTCAGGAATGAATTAACAAGCTTTGGTATATGTATACCATGGAATACTATTCAGAAATTAAAAGAGATGGAAATTTTTCACTTTTCGTATTAACCTGGACAGAGTTGGAATGCATTCTTCTTAATAAAGTATCACATGAATAGAGAAGCACATATCCAATGTAGTCAATACTAATGTGACGCCAGTAAATGATCTAATATATGTCTACATAAGAGAAAAACTCAATTCAATTCAATTTGGGGGAAAGAGGAATGAAGGATGGGGAGAAGGGAAGAAGGAAGGTGATCGGTGTGCTCAATACTTAATGGGCACAGTGTAAGGGTATATGGCACACCTCTTGGGTGTGGGACAAAACTATGAAAGAGACCCTATCTAACAAATGCAAATACTGTAACCTAGTTGTATTCTTACATTAACCTGAAATTTAAAAAAATAATAAATGAACAAGCTTGAGCTAATGAACATATATCACATCAAGTATTCAATTCTTTTTCAGTACACACAAAACAATACCAAAATTTTCCTTGAAGTAAATTAAGATGGTACCAACAAATAAAATGACATCATATAGACCACATTCTCTAATTATACATGTAATGGAATAAAATCAATTAAAATTTCTGTTCATATATTTTAAAACTAAATATATACTTCTAAATAATTCAAGAGTCAAAGAAGAATTGTAATGGAAATTATAAAATATTTATAAGACATTGGAAGCATATGTGGTAGGTAGCTAAAGTGATGCCTAAAGGAAAATGTATAGACTTAAAATTGAACAGAAAGTTGTAAACTAATAATTAATACATTCAACTCAAAACATCATTTGAAAAACTACAAAATAAACTCAGGGGATAGAAAAAGAAAATATGATAAGAGAAAGAAATTGAATAGAAGAAAAAGAAAAGACAGTACTAACAAAAATCAAACTACTGTTCCTTTGACTACATGAGTCTTGGGTAAGAGAAAGTAGGGGCTAGAGAGAGAAAATATTGAAAAGAAAAGACATGATGTATAAATACAGTAAATGTCTTAATATGTTCAAACTGCTATAACAAAATACCATAAACTAGGTAATTTATAAAGAAGAAAAATTACTTGTTTACATCTCTAGAGATTAGGGAATCCAAGATCCAAGTGCCAGCACATTTAGTGTGTGGTGGGACTGCTCTCGACTTTATAGATAATAGTTTGCTGGGTGCTATAATAGATAATAGTTTGCAGGGCAGAAGGCCAAGCAAGCTCTCTTTAGTCTCTTTAAGGGGCACAAATTCCATTCAGAAGGGCTCTTCCCTCATCACCTAACCACTTCCCAAAGTCCCCACCTCTTAATTCACTGAGGATTCAATTTCAGTATATGAATTTTGATGGGACAAACATACAGATCATAGCTATAAATATTTGTAAAATTATACGAAAATACTACTAACAAATTTATCAGTAAATACAAAGAAATTGAAAATCATAGAAAATTTCCTGAAAAAAAAATTACAATTTCCCAAAACTAATTCAAAATGAAGCAGAAAACCTAAAGAGATAGTAAATCAGTAATTATAAAAAGAACAGAACCCATTCCATAAAGAAGCATCCAGCACCAAGTGAGACAGATTCATACTCACCTTCACCATACCTTTCAGAATTACATGACTGCTTTCTTATTAAAGCTCTTCCAGAGACTTATAGGAAAGCTTTTCAGTTCTTTTTATGAGGCTAGCAAATACTTACTATCAAAACTGAATACAAAAAATACAAGACAGTGAAATTATAAGCTCAATTACTTTTATGGGTACTGATGCAAAAATCCTACAGATAATGTTAGCAAACCAAAATAGTTTTTAAAAAGAACATAAAGATGATTTAATATATGTGAAATATATTAATGTAAATACTGTATATATAAATAGATTAAAGAAAAATCTCAATACATATATAATATTTCATGATGAGAAGGTCAATGTCCTGTCATAATACAGAGCTATAGTGAACTAGGAAGAGGAAAACACTTCTTTCATCTAGAAGAAGTATATATCGTGTATCCTCGAAAATAAGACACTGTCTTATATTTATTTTTTCTCAAGAAGACACACTTGGGCTTATTTTCAGGGGATGCCTTATTTTTATTGAGTATAATACAATAATCTACATTTATTCAAATACAGTTAAGTCATCTTCTTCTGGAACCTGACAGGGGAAGCCAACCTTGTTGGTGGGGCTGGCACTAGTGATGCATAAACTCTTTCCCCTAGCCATTCACACATGTATAATAGGATGACCGCAACCGTGGTTACCACACACACACCCACGCAAGTGAGAACGGTTCAGAGAAAGGAGCTGCAGCAGATAAAAGGTATTCCAGTCTTCCTTACACTCCGCACCAAAATGCATGGCCATGCCCATCACTAGGTCTTATTATTGGGGTAGGGCTTATATTTAACAAATGCATAGAAACCCTGCTAGGGCTTATTTTTTGGCTAGGTCTTATTTCGGGGGAAATACAGTATATAAAAAATATATCTCCTACATTGCTATCAATAATAGACACATCTGCTATAAAGTCAGTAACACTATAAAGAGGCTTGTTATTAACAGAACTGTTCAACTTGTAACTACAGATTTTTCCAAGTTCAATGATACAAGAACTTTATAGATTAAAAAAATTGTGAAGTAGACATTTTAATTTGTCATTCATTTTTCAGTTGATTGTTTTTGTCTATGGAAATTCTATCAATCCATTTTTTTTATTAATTGATGTTATAGTCAGTAATTCTATAGAACTCTCTTATTAGTTCTAAGGTTTGTGAATACTTTTGGATTATCTGTGGACAATATTATGTCCTGCAATTAATGAGAGTTTTGAACCCCTCTCCATTTTTTGCTAATCCTAGGTGGTGAGCTGGATACAGCATAAGATCCAGAGTGGTGGAAATCTGATGAATTAGGCAAGTGATTGTGACAGGCTGCAAAAAGCTGCCCCAGCAGAGGTCTGGGATGAGAGGAAGCCTTTCTGGAGTCTTCAGTTGATGGGGAAAGCTGTGTGTTGAGTGGAAAGCTTGGAAGAGTGGAAGGACTTGGATAGTATACATCAACTGGATTTGAACACTGGTTGGAGTGGATTTGCCATAGGTTTGGTGGCTGGCAAGGCAGCTATACTGAGAAGGTCTCGGTGGCCAGGAGGCTGTGATTGCAGGAAGGTCCTAGGAAGGTCTTAGCAGGGACCTAAAGCACAGCCATCTTCATTCTGCCTGCCAAGATCAGAACTCCACTCTTAGGACAGGCTGAGGGACTCCCACACAGCATGGGAACTGGAGTTAGGGGACACTATAAGACCTAACTCTCAAGGATTCTGAAGAGCTTTATGATCCCAACCCAGAAGAGTTTGAATGCTGAGGAAACAATCAGGTGATCACCGAAGGCAACTAAGTTAGGAATTAGGACCATAGAAGTTGCTGGCTGTGCAGTCTCCTAAAAACCACAGTGCTACTTGGTGTGTTGGCAACACATTGCAACATACTGTCATCAAGAACAAGAACTTCTGTTTAAAACAAAAGAGGCAGTGAGAAGTGAAAAGGAGAACAAGGAGTTGAACAAGAAGAAAGAACACATGAGGAGTCACCAACAGAAAAATTCAAGCAACATGAAAAACCAAAACAGAGCAACTCTCCCAAGGGACCATGAGGCAGCTACTGCAGAAGACTTCACCTGTAAAGAATTAATGGACTTGGCGCCAGCCACATACACCTAAGGTGGCGGGCTCAAATCCAGCCCGGACCCGCCAAACAACAATAATGGCTGCAACCAAAAAATAGCCGGGCGTTGTGGTGGGCGCCTGTGGTCCCAGCTACTTGGGAGGCGGAGGCAGGAGACTCGCTTGAGCCCAGGAGTTGGAGGTTGCTGTGAGCAATGAAGCCATAGCACTCTACCATGGGGGACAACTTGAGGATCTGTCTCAAAAAAAAAAAAAAAAAAAGAATTAATGGACTTGACACAAAGGGAATTTAAAATATGGATAATAAAGACAATAAAAGGAATGGGTGAGAAATGGAAAGCCAGAAACAAAAGTCAGATGAGAGATATATAGAATATAGAAAGGATACAGAGGAGCTTAAGGAAAGGAAAGAGACAATCAATATTAGAACATGGAGAAGAAAGATCCTCAGAGCTAGAGGATAAAGTTTTCAAGTTAACCCAGGTAGTCAAAGAGGCAGAAAAGAAGAAAAAGAAAGCAGAACAGGCACTTAGAGAACTACAAGTCTCCATGAAGAGTTCAAACATATGAATAATAAGGATCCCTTAAGGGTAAGAAGACAATAAAGGGCATTCAAATGGGGGCAGAGGAGGTCAAACTCTAGTTCTTTGCTGACAATATGACCCTATATTTAGAGAACCCCAAAGATAACCACAAGACTCCTGGAAGTCTAAGCCATGAAACAACAAAAATCCTCCAAGAAAGGTGGGAAAAACACTTGAAGATATCAGCCTCAGGAAAGATTTTATGAAGAAGATTTCCATGGCAATTGCAACAAGAAAAAAATAACAAATGGGACTTAATTAAACTGAAAAGCTTCTGTACAGCTAAGGAAACAACCACCAAAGCAAATAGACAACCTTTGGAATGAGAAAAGATATTTGCATATTATAAAAAGGACCAATACTTGATAACTAGGAGAAAAGACCCAATAATACCACATATCACTGCTAAGAGATATGAATAGAACCTTATCTAAAGAAGATAGATGAATGGCTAACAAAAGTATGAAAAAATGCTCAATGTCCCTAATTATAAGAGAAAAGCAAATCAAAACCATCCTGAGATATCACCTAACCCCAGTGAGAATGGCCCACATCACAAATCCTCAAAGTTGCAGATGCTAGTGCAGATGTGGAGTGGAGGCAACACTTTACACTGCTTGTGGGACTGCAAACTAATACAACTTTTTTGGAAGGAAGTATGGACAATCCTCAAGGAACTCAAATTAGACCTCCCATTTGACCCTGCAATCTCATTACTAGGCATCTACCCAGACACACACAAAAAAAATCCTTTTATAATAAGGACATTTTCACTGGACTGTTTATCGCAGCTCAATTTACAATCACCAAAGTGTGGAAACAGCCTATATCCCCATCAATCCAGGAATAGATTAACAAGGTGTAGTATATGTATACCATGGAATACTATTCAGCCACTAAAAAAGATGGAGACTTTACATCTTTTTGTATTAAGGTATTCCTCCTGGATGGAGGTAGAACACATTCTTTTTAGTAAAGCATCCCAAGAACAGAGAAGCAAGTCCAATACACTCTATTCTGATATGAAGGTAGTAGATGAGCTAATACAGGTGGGGGAATAGGGGAATGAGCAAGTGGGGAGAGGGGAAGAGGACTCACAGTGTATGGCACACCTCTTGGGATGGGACACAATTATAAGAGGGACTTTATCTGACAAATGCCTAATTCTTTGTACACTGAATGAATCCCAAACAATAATAAAAGAAAAAGAATATAAAGGCACACTCAATAAATGGAAGAATGTGTCATAACCATTCCCTAGGAGATGTCTCAATATCATAAAGCTCTCAATCCTCCCCCAATATTAATCTACAAATTCAAAACTATCCCTATGAATATTGTAGCTTGTCATGAAAATGGAAAGGCTTATCCTGAATTTTATTTGAATGAGTGAGCAGTCAAAAATGGCCAAAGAGATGAAAGAAAAGGAACTTGCTCTATCAAATATCAAGGCTACCATATAGCTGTAGTAATTAAAACAGTGTGAAAAAAGACTGATGGACTAGTGGAAAAGAATAGAAAGCTTGGAAATAAAAACTAGTCAGAGAAAATATGTTTATGACCTTGGATAGGAAATATTTTCTTAAATAAGACATAACAAGCCCAAACCATAAAGGGAGAAAAATTGATAAATTTAACTACAATAAAAACAAACCCTGTGTACAATTAGAACATTATTTTTAGAAGTTAAAAAACAAGCTACAAACTAATAGATATTTTCAGTCACTGCATAAATAAATTTTTAGTAATAAAAATATATAAATAAATTTTATAGTAAAAATATTTTATAGTAAAAAAAAAAAAAAAAGGAAAACCAACCCAATACAAAGTGGGCAAATGATATGAATCCTGACATGTTCACAAAGGAGCCATTTGACTGACCAATATGCATCTGAAAGATGCCTAACCTCACAACTAATCAGGGAAACAAATGAAAACACCAACAACATAGCATTTCATACTCATAAGATAAGCAAAAATTAAGCCTGACAAGAATTATGAAGGATATGTAAAAATTAAATCTCTAAGGGCAGAGGTTAAAATTTGTGTGAACATTTTAGGAGACTAAATTAGCACTAATAAAACTGAATATGTATATGCCTAATTACAAGAATTCTAAGCCCAGGTTATACCCTAAAGAAACTTCAGCATATATCCATTCAGATTATGCCTAAGGATACTCACTGCAGCATCACTGATGACAGTGAAAAAATGCAAGCTACTTTTTAATGCCTGTTACTAATAGAATGGATGAATAAACTGTGATAGATTCATTCAACAGAGCACTGATTTTTCAACCATGTGCCCTGGCACACTGATGTGCTTTGAGAAGATCTTGGTGTGCCACCCACATTTTTAAAGATCATTAATTAAATTATTTTCAACAGAAGTTCAAAGAACAGAAAGTAGGTTCTTTTCTGTCTCTCTCTCTTTTTTTTTTTTTTGGTGAACATAATTTAAACTACAGAAATTTAACTATAGGTTCAAGTGTGCCACAAGATAAAAAAGGTTGAAAACCACTGGCCTAGAGCATTCATTCACTGTTAAAATGAATTAAATAGTTTCACCAGTATCAACATGGATACTCAGAAATGAAATGGTAAAAGGAAAAAGGTAACTACTACTCATGTGAAATGTAAAGCACACTATATTAACATGGACTTTACAGGACATACATGATTATGTACAGATGATGAAAGGAAGGGAAGAAGAACACTGCAATTTCAAAAAAGTTTACCTCTGGAGAAGTAGGGCAGGGAATGGGTCAGAGTGGGTAAAATCAGATGCCTACTTGCTATGAACTGAATTGTGTCCCCTCTCAAAATTCACAAAAAGCTCTAACCCCCACTGCAGCTATAGTTAGAGATGGGGCCTCTAAGGAGGAGATTGAAGTTAGATGAGGTTGTAATAACAGAGCCCTGATCCAATAGGACTTGTGTCCCCACAAAAAGAGATGCAGGAAAGCTCATCCCTCTCTGTACACACTCTGTGAAAAGGCCAAGTAAATACAGAGCAAGAAGGTGGCCACCTGCAAGCCAGGAAGAGAGCCCTCAACAGGGACCCAGGTTCCTGATCATGGACTTCTCAACCTCCAGAATGAAGAGAAAATAATTTTTTTTCCTCTGAGCCCCCAAGTCTGTGGTATTCTGTTATGGTAGCCTGAGCTAGCTGATACAACAGCAAAAATCTTAATGTTCATTAAATCTAAATGGAAACTCTGCAGAGTTTGTTACATTGTTCTCTGTGATTTTCCTTGATTCTGACCACTCTCTTCACATGTAGGTACCCATTGTTTAATCTGACGGATGTCACAGAGGAACGTGAGTAATTTTAGTCACACTAGAAACAGTGATACAGAACTATTCTTCTCAGGGGTAATAAAAGTTTCAGAACATTTCACTGAATAGTTTTTGTTCGATGCCCTCATCCTCTGCTACATCTTTGCTGTCCAGTCTGCACATGTCCAGCAGGATTGACACCGTCATCATTTTTGTTTCACTTCTTCCACATTGGGAACACAGCATTGACACTAAATATATTCTAAGTCAAGGTCTTGACATGGGAGGGGAAAAAAGTCTTACCATGCTACCCTTCAAACAACAAGAAAAAATGTACAGTTGATTTTTGAACAACACGAGGACGAACTTTGTGGGTTCACTTAGGTAGGTCCAGATTTTTTTCAACCAAACACAAATCAAAAATACAATATTGGTGAGATGTGAAACCCACTGTATAATGAGGGACAACTTTTCCTCCATCAGGTTCCACAGGGCTGACAGCAGGACTTGAGTATGTATGGACTGGGCTGGACATGGGAGTCTTGGAACTGATCCCCAATGTACACTGGGGCACAACTGTAGATATAGATTGTCTTATCTCCTTATCACTGTGTCAAACACAATGAGACCAAATGTGCCTGATGCGTATTAGTACAACACCTCGCACCTAGAAAGCACTCAGTGGACATTTATTGAATAAAGAGTTCGTGTTTTTAATATCACCATTTGATTTTAGTTCAGTATTTACAAATTGCTTAGAAGTTATGTGAAACAAAACACCAACTAAACCAAGGAGGTGACACTAGAACCTCCTGCAGTCCAGGCCCCCAGGGTGCACTCCAGCCCCTGGGCTCTCAACTTCGGCACTGCTTTGCCTTATCCTCTGCAGTAACAAGTGGCTTTCCCTGAACCAGCAGGAATCACAAACCTGACAGCTGTTTACAATTTAAAGCACTAATAATTGGAGGCTTTAAGTTCCAGTTAAGAGCCAGATTATGGGGAAAGGAAATTAAAAAATAGCTTCCTTTCACCTGAAACTAACTATTCAGTCTGCTGAGAGGAAAGAAGAGCAGAAGAAACAAACTTAAGACATGAATAAACGATCCAGGTAGTATTTTTCTTCTAGATCTCCTCACAAAACAAAGTCTCTTGTGCAATACCTTCATTTCTCCCTCTGTCTCAGGAGCAGTATTTGCAAACAAAGTTAAGAAAATAACTAAACTTCCTTGTGGGTGAACGTGTTTAGCTTCCTTTTGTTTAGCTTCTTTTTGTTTGGTTTTGTCTGTTCAGCGAACTGTCATGGAAACAAAGTTTCTGGGAGTGAGGGGGACAAAAGTGAAGACACCAATTATTTATATTTATTCTTCAGTAATTCTGAAGTCTGCTGTTAGAAAGAATGAAACAGCAAGAGGGTATGTAACTGGGGTGGTCCAGTCAGAAAGCTAGTAAAATTTCAAGAAAACTGGGAGTGGGGAAATTGAGACAAGCTTCTCTTTAAGTAGGGGGGAGCAAATTGGCAGATTTCTTCTTGAAAATGATGGCATATTCATTTTTCAGCGTTTTCTAGCTTTGCTCAAGTTTGAAAGGAGGAAAACGTGGAAATATTAAAATACATAAGAGACAGAGCAGTGCTTCCCATTAAAATACATATACTTTGTCTTATTTTGGGGAAAACTATAATGAGATCCATACTATTCATTAAATTCTGTCATTTTTTTGAAAGAAGAGATTTCCAGCACATGTCCAGAAGGTGGGTGAAATTGGTATCTACTTCATTTATATCAGAATTATAAAACTGAAAGAAAATATGGTAAAATGCTTAGAAAAACTATACATCTTAGACTTCCTGTCTGGTGTGTTCATTTCAAAATCTGCTTCCTTTGTGTATGAAACACAGGCTATCAACCATGGTAGCCTACAGGAGCTCAATCTACCTAAAGATTGTTTTGTTACATGTCTGAGGATGTCAACTTAGTTGGTGTTAATCTTGTATGTGTGTTTAAGGCTGAAAAACCTGATATCTAATTAGCAGTAGCATCTCTGCATTGCTCAGGATTAATTCTTAAATTCTTAAATTCCCCAATACCTCTTTCTTACTCTCTCCTTTAAATTGGCAACTGCTGTCAGCTTTACCTGCAAAGTCCATCTCAAACCCAGCCTGTTTTTCCCACCTTCCCCACACACACACCTTAGCTCAAGCCACCACCGTCTTCCACTTGCACAATGGCATGAGCTTTTGTCTGCTGCTCCTGCAGGGCCCTGCAGTGGGCACAGACTGGTCCTTCTAAACCCTAAGGCAGATGGCATCACTGTGCTCATCACACCCCACCATCTTCCCTGGGATGACATCCAAAGTTATTATGTAGCTAGCAAGTCTCTTCCAGATGTGGCTGCTAGTCACCTCTCCCACCTCGGTTCTTACTTCTTTTGTAGACAGTACCACCCAATGCTGCCCGGCAATTACAACATCATTGCTCACCCATTTGTTCAATTACTCCAAACCTTCTCTCTCTTCTCAAATCCTCTCTCACCCCCACCCCCATGGGATGACCTTGCTCTTTGTCACACTAAGTGGCAGTATTTAGAAGAGAGTGCTCATGCCCCCACCTCTGTTTTCACCCACCTACCAGCATCTGCCATTCATCCTGCCCTCCCCACAGATGCACTGGCCATGCTTCCATGCAAGGCTCACCTCTCTTCTGTGCCAGATCCCTTGCTGCTGACCTTCATTAATTCTCTCCTCCTGCTCCTTTATCATCAGTTTTTTCCCTCTCTTCTGAATTATTTTTATCAGCAGGAAAACATGTTATCAATCTTTCCTCCTTAAAAATAACAGACTCTGTTTCCTATTTCTTCCTCTGTTTCCTATTTCTACCACCCATCTCTATTTCCTCTCCTTCCATTCACTCTGGATCCCACTCCAACTACTCAGTGCAAACTAATACCAGTTGTCAGGGCTCAGAGTGCGCTGTGGGTGACCCACCAGCATCTCTGGGCATCTCCACCACTTCCTCCTCAATATGCTCTTTCCCAGGGGTGCCACGAAATTTAGGTTTTGCTCCTGGTCAGTTCCTTACTCCACTTTCCTCCCTCACTCCTCCTCCCACTCCTGAACTCAGCTTCTCAGAGATCATCTCCTTTCATGCTTCCCTGATTCTTTCTGTCTAGCGACACATGTGGCCTATTTGCTGCTCCTCAAATACATCAGCTTAAAAGACCTTGCCCTTACTCTTAGCTCCACCTGGAATGCTCTTCCCTCAGTTTCTTTAAGTGTTTATTAAAATGTCATGTCAATCACACCCTCCCTAACCACACTATTTAAAATTGCAAATTCTGAAATTCTCACACCCATTTATTTTTCTCCATGGCACTTAAAATCTTCTTACATATTAAAATTAACTTATTCTGCTTAAATCTCCCTTGTGTTCAGAATATCGTCTCCTTGTCATTCAAAAGTCATTTGATGGATTTCTTTGATTCCAGCTACCTAGTTTGTATGTAATAAGCATTGATCAAATCATCAAATTAAAAAAGCTAGTAGCCATGGATTCCAGCATATGAGTTAAAATAGATACTATTAACAAGGACATTATATTTAAAAAACTGAGACATATATAGGACCCCAAATTAAGGAACAAAATATTCAATAATAAAGGATGTATATTAAGTTTCTAACTCAGAGCTAGTTTGGCTAACATATTGAACAATTTCCACAGCCATGTTGGGAAATACTATTCTTGAAAAGAGATTACTTCCCAAATCATTAAGTGAGTCTGTACCCGAGGTAAGTAGATGGGGAGAGAGAGCGAGACTGCTTGACACAAAAGATCACATAGTTACAGCCCTCAAATGCTGTCATTCCATAGTTTGTTCCTAAATGTTTGAGGTCTTCAAGTGGACATGGTTCTTTCACAGAAGCCCAACTCTGAAATCATCATACCCCAACACGAGCAGCAGAGCTTTTCATGCTAGGGTGATGACTCCAGGACGTGCACTGTGCGGCTTTTGTGCAAACCTCTTCAGAGATGGGTTACAACTGTTAAACTAAGAGTGGACTTCAGTCCCTGGGCCCTGCCTCTAAGGAACTGAGATTTGTAAAAATAATACTAAACACAGAGACACATATGAACAATCTAAAAATCTTTACACAAATACCTTTTTGTTTAAAATCAAAACTCCAGAAAATTGAACTTTGAATTCTTACATTTAAATTTTTAAAATCATTCAAAAGACATACAAGAGTTAATTTTAAAAGAAAAAAAAACCTCTCAGCATGAAGTTTGAAGACATCACTTCTTGGTTTTAATAAGTGTTTTATTAAATCTGTTCTTTTCTATTTGAAATGTTCATTATAAAGGCTTCATCCTCTTAAAACATTGTCTCAAAAAAAAAAAAAAAAGGCTCAGCAACTCCTGAGAGCTTTGCTGTTTATGTGATGAGCATCTTCCCCAAAATACACACACACACTCACACAAGAAATGTGCTTGTTGAGACTGAGTTTCTTAGGGGAAAGAGTAACTGAGCCTTACAATACCAAAATACTACCATGGAAGACAGGGGTGAGAAGCCATGTTCATGGATCTTTAATTTCAAATTTAAATATATGGAGCTCTTATTAACAAGGAAACTCTTCCTACACAGAAACTAGCTAGCTCTTCACCAAACGTTTTCTTTCTTCCTTGATCACAAAACTATACTGCATTCCTCAGCCTTTCTTGAAGGTAGCTGTAACTGTGACCCAGCCAGTGAAATGTGAACAGAGTTGGTGAGTACCATCACCAAGTTCTCAGTCTATGAGAAACTTCCAGAGCAATGTCAGCTTGATGTAGATGTGTACAACCTTAGAACCCCTAGGTCAAAGGTGGCAGGGCCAAAACTGGAAGGAGGCCCAGGAGGAGCTTATAAAGAGCCATGAGTCACTACTTACAAAAAAGTGGTCTGTTGAAAGGGAACCAATTTTCAACATCACATAGATGTTAAAACTTTATTAAGTTTTGTTGTTGTTGTTACCACAGCTCTCATTACTTTAACATTTTATCTTAGTTTAGAATGGTAAAACTAGATGAATTAGATTACTAATGCCTACTACACAGCAACTATGCACTAAGTTCTAACAACTGTTATGTGTCAGCATTCAAATTCAACAGGCTTACATAGTTGTAAACAGACCAGCATCACAAAATGCTTTTCAATAGTTAAAACTTTTGGTGAGATTTATACTTGAGACTACCACAAATAAGATTAAAATATTTTGTTTGCTGTTGCTACAGCTGTATAAAAAGAACCATGTCTTTTTTATTCTAAATAAACTAAATAAAGCCAGTAGTATCATAAAGGGTGAGGGAAGAGAAATAAAAGAACTGCGAGAATAAGGAAAAGGTCCTTACCCCATGGATCAGATGTGGGCAACACGAGGGGAAAATCTTTGGGTTCAATAGAAAATTGAAGAACTTACTTTACATGGATAGGACTTCTAATGCCTGAAAAGATCTTTACAATCAAAATAAACAAAAACAGGAAAAAACTGAGGGGCAAACAGAAAACAAACATGACAGACACAAATCTAATCACCTCAATAATCATACTGAAAGCAAATGGTCTAAACACCCTCATTAAAATAACAGACTATCAAGTCTAATAAAAGAACATAAACTACTTACTGCTTATAGGAGTCACACTTTAACAAATTAGTAATATTAGGAAGAATAAAAGTAACATTGCTATATACTTGACAGGTGTTAAAATGTTAATAAGAGAATGTTTTAAATAATTTAAGCCAATAATTGAACACAAGGAAATGGGCAAATTCTTTAAAATGTTCAAATTGTTAAAGGTCACTCAAGAAAAAAATAGATAACTTATATCTATATCAAAACTGGAATTTATAGATAGAAGTCTTCCCACAAGGAAAACTTCTAGACCAGATGCTTTTACTGGTTAATTCTACCAACATTTAAGATAAGTAAAATCAATTCAACATCATATCTTTCTGAAAAGACATCCAAATGGGAAAAGAAGAGTAAACTTATTATTATTCACAGATGGCATAATGATCTATGTAGAAAATCCAAAGAAATCTACAAAAAAGTTCCTAGAACCAATAAGTGAATTTAGCAAAGTTACAGGATACAAAATCTATATACAAAAAAATATTTATTTTTCATATACCAGCAACAAACACTTATAAATTCAAATGTTAAAATACTTACAATGGCACTAAAATTTAAAAATACTTATGGACAAATCTAACAAAAGTTTGCAAAATGTATACACAGAAAGGTATAAAACATTATTGGGAAGAATTATAGAATACCTACATAATTAGAGATATATACCACGATCATAATTTGGAAGACTCAATATTGTTAAGAGATCAATTATCCCCAAATTTATAACAAAAGAAAGGAAATAATAAATATTATGGCAGAAATAACTAGAGAATAGAAAAATCATAAGAAAAAATCAATAAAAGTTGAGTTTCTTGAAAAAAAAAAGTTGACAAATCTTAGCCAAACTATGAAAAAAAAGAAAAAAGACTCAAATAAATAAAATCAGAAAATAAAATAAAGCTATTACAAGAGATGTCTCAGTAATGAAAATGACCATAAGGGACTATTAAGAGCCATTATATACAAACAAACTGAATAACCCAGAGGAAATGGATGAATTCCTAGAAAAATACAACCTGGAAAGAATAAACCAGGAAGAAATAGAAAGCTTGAACAAATCAATAAAAATAAAGAGACTGAAGTAGTAATTTAAAACCTCCCAATAACAAAAAAGTCCAGGACCAGATGGCCTCACAGATGAATCCTGCCAAACATTTAAAGAAGAGTTAATCGTAAAAATGTGTACCCTCATATTAATTTAAAATAAAAAAGAAAATAATAAAATAAAGAATTATTACTAATCCTTCTTAAACTTGTCAAAAAATATAACTGGAGAGAATACTTTCAAACACATTTTACAAAGGTAGCATTACTTTAATATCAAAGCTAAACAAAGACACCAAGAAATGAAAACTACTATCTCTGATGAACATGGATGCAAAAAGTCTTAATAAAATATTAGCAGACTTTTTTCAACAAAACATCAAAAAGATCATGGATCATGACCCAAGTGGTGTTTATCCCTGGCATGCAAGGCTGGTTTAATCTATTCAAATCAATCAATGTGATACATCATATTTACAGAATGAAAGATAAAAACTACATGATCATTTTAACAGATGCAGGAAAAGCATTTGACAAAATTCAACATACATTTATGATAAATTCTCTCAATAAAATAGAAGGAACTTCAACAAATAAAGGCCATATCTGAAAAGTCCATACCTGATATCACATGGGAAAAAATTGAAAGGTTTTCCTCTGAGATTCCATACAAGGTAGGGACACTCACCCTGTCTTTTCTATCTGACATAGTACAGGAAATCCAAGTCAGAGCAACTAAGCAAGAAAAAGAAATAAAAACATCCAAATCAGAAAGAAAGAAAGAAGTAAAATCGAAAACTAGAAATCAATCTGACTTATAACTATACCAGCAAAAATTCTAAATAAATATTAGCCAAGGGAGTCTCTCAAAATTTCAAAAAACTAAATAGAGTTTATTTCAGGAAAAATAGCTTGTATAATATCAGGAAATGAATTTATCTATTTAGTCCACTCTAGCAAAAGAGTAAAAGATAAAAGCAAATCTTATTGATAGATACTTAAAAGATACTTGGCAAAATTCAGTAGCCATTCCTAATTAAAATAGGGATAGAAAGAAACAACTTAAACTCAGCAAAGATAATTTGCCAAAAGGTAGCATCAAATTTTAAATTCCGAACCAGACAAAGATGACTTATTTCACACTATTTATAACATGACACTAGTAACTGGCAAAAGTACTAAGGAAAAAATGAGAAAAAAACCTATCACATTCTGATGGTTACATAATCAAAGACTTGTAAGCATATAGAAAAGGAAAATTAATAAAAGAAATTGTGCTAATTTCTGTGGAAAGATAAACATTTTGAAAAATCCACAGCTTTTCTTCTGCCAATCTACACTGGGAAATGAAAAAGATAATCTATTTACAATAGTGAGACAAACTGGCCAGACACAGCATCTCACACCTATAATCCTAGCGCTCTGGGAGGCCAAGGCAGGTAGATTGCTTGAGCTCAGGAGTTGGAGACTAGCCTGAGCCACAGTGAGAAATCCTATCTCTACTGAAGAAAAAAAAAAAGTAGGAAAAAAACTAGCTGGGCACTGTGATGGGCATCTTTAGTACCAGCTACTGAGGAGGCTGAGATAGGAGAATAGCTTGAGCCAAAGGGTTTGAAGTTGCTGTCAGTTATGACATCATGGCACTCTACCCAGGGTGACAAAGTGAGACTCTGTCTAAAAAAAAAGAAAAATTATATATTTATGATTGTTCTCACTAACATAAATATATATAAAATAAGTATATAGTGAGAAAAACTATAACATGCCTTTAAAGTAAATTAATAATAAAGGCACAGTATGTATAGAATCTTATTAAAATACATAATACAAGATCGAAAAAAATTGAAAATGCAATTCATTTTCTTGGAAGGAAAGAGTAAGTATAAATTCCATTTCTCCAAAAATTAATACACAAATTAAATACAATTTCAGTTGGTATCCCTCTAAAATTTTTAATTGGGTAACTTGTTTTAAAACGTGAAAGAAAAGATACCCCAAAAAAGTATGAAAAGAATCATATGGGAAGATTTGTCTTACCAAATATCACACTGTATTATAAAGCCATGTGATCAAATAGAAACAAGTAAATGGAGAAATGAAACAGAACAGATACTCCAAAAATAAGTCCCAGTGTAAATGATAATAACATAAAGGTGGTATATATTTAGTAGTTAAATTGATAAAATTATTTAACAATTGGAACTAATAACCCAGATATCCATCTGGGAGAAAATAAAACTGGATTATTTCATATAAAAGATACAAAAATAAGTTTCAGGTAGGTTAAAGTCTTAAATAACAAAATTAAGAACATGTAAAAAAAAATCTAAAAGCTCTCATCACCTAGGTGTGTCAGGAAACCACAGCTTCTTAACTATAATTAGAACCTCCAAAGCTAAAGATAGATGTATTTGACTAAATAAAAATTAAAAGCCTTTGTATGAGAACAGACTTCATAAGCAAAGATAATAGATAAATAATAGATGTGAAAAAAATATTTGTAACATAGTAAATAAAAGTTTAATTTATAATATGCAAAAATTGCTTTTAAATAGACACAAGGGAAGTAATACAGTAAAATAATGTCCAAAAAACAATCACAAATGGGTAAGTTGGTGGCAAACAAATTAAAAGATGTACAAATTTACAAATAAGAACCATAAATATGTGAAATACAGTAACAGTGTGATTAATCCTTTACACCCATCAGATAGACAAAAATTTTAAAATGCCGTAATATCTATTAGTGGCTGGATATAATGAAAAGGGGACTATCGAATCTTGCTGGTGGGATGGGGGAAGTGTTTCGATACCTGGGGAAAGCACTCTGCGTTCTTTCTTACCATTAAAACAAAACTCATACTTAGGCCCACTTAGCATTAACGCTTCTGTATATCCTATAAAAATAAGAATAACTTCTTGGTAAGGAAATATGTAAAAAAAAAAAAAGAAAGAAAAGAAAAGAAAGAAAGAAATTTAATTCCAGCATTAATAGTAGAAAAACCAGAAACTCAAGCAGTGCCTACCAATAGGAAAATGGGTTTTAAAAAATTTTAGTCGTTGAAAATAATTAATTGGAGCTCCACCAGATGATTTGGAAGAATTTCAAATGAGGTTTTTGGTTTTTTTTTTATTAAATCATAGCTGTGTACATTAATGCAATTATGGGGTACAATGTACTAGTTTTATATACAATTTGAAATACTTTCATCAAACTGGTTAACATAGCCTTCACCGCATTTTCTTAGTTATATTCTGCACTTAGTAGATTTAACATGTATCCTTGAAAACGAGATATTGTTGAGTGAGAAAAGCAGGATGTAGAAAAGCCTGTATAGTTTCATTTTTTAAAATCACATAAAATGGGGAGGGGAGGGGGGTGAATTAAAAAAAAATAAATAAAACAAAAAAATAAAAATAAATAAATAAAATCACATAAAATAAACCTGGTATGTATACATATGGGGGGGGCATTACAAAAGGTCTTGAGATACACAAAAGTCAAGAAACATAAAATCTGCTCAGATGGAAACAAATGAAGCTGATAAAGTTGGTGAAGCCAAGCAAGTTGAAATTTGCATGAGTTGTTGTGCCCAGATCATGACGTCCCCAAGAACCACCAGGGAGCCAGGGTCCAATGTAAAAGCAGGAGAGTTTTATTCAAGCTTGCGAGTCTGGGTCTTCATTATCTTGGCACAGCGAGATCAGGCTAAAGGCCCTGTTCTAAGGGGAGGGTGGCTTTTATGGGTGAGGGGAAGGGAATGACCTCTATGTGAGGTCATGCACCTTTCTGATTGGTAGAAGCCACTGAGGTGGTGTCATGGGCCTGTGTCCTGACTTCTGAGAACCTGAAACCTAACTTCAGGGAAACCGAAACTTAAACTTAAGATGACGTCGGTCTTGTTCTTTCATTCCCCCCTTGACTTGTGTCTAAGAGTCCCAATCTTGGGACTGGATGGGTTTTATTTTTAGGTCTGAAGGGGACAGTGGTTGGTACTGGCTTTTGAGCACTAGCAGTTGCACAGCTTCTACTCGGTCTTTGATAAAGTTTAGGAGCTTGTTGATGACACAGGGGCCTATAGTGAGTAACAGCAAGAGTATTATCAGGGGTGCCGCTAAGGCTGAGATCAAGATTGTTAATCAGCGGGACCAGTTGAACAATGATTTAAACCAATTTTGTGACTGTTCTTGATCTAGTTTTTTTTTTTTTTTTTCTGCAACTCTTTTCTCACTAGAGCCATAGATTCTTTCACAACACTTGAGAGGTCTACATAAAAACAGCATTCTCCTTTTAATGCAGCACATAGACCACTTTGCTGAAGAAACAAGTCCAGACTTCTTTTGTTCTGCAATATCGCTTTGGAGGGTCTCATACCAGTGGCATTTTATATACACCCAGTTGCCAGGCTGGAATGCATGGGATTTAGGTGTGGGCCCACTGTTGTACAGGGTGATGATTTTTTTCTAGTCTTCTTGCTGATATTTTTGATAACACTGTAAAGAAAGAGCAAAATTATTATCATGTTTGTCATTTACAGCTTGACTCAGTAAGCTGGGGACTAGGGGTGGAGGTTTTCCATACATAATTTTAAATGGGGTCTTGTCTATGATGTAGGGGGAATTTCTTCCTCTATACAATTAAAGGGGAGGAGAGACACCCAGTTACTGCCAGTCTCTAAAATTAATTTTGTCAGGGTTCCTTTTAAGGTCTAATTCATTCTCTTTACCTGTCCTGAACTCTGAGGCCAGTAAGCATAGTGTACCTTCCAGTTTGTTCCCATGGCCTCAGCCAGACTAGCTATTATTTTAGAAGTGAAGGCTGGCCCGTTGTCTGATTCTATACTATTGGGAAGTCCATATCTAGGCATTATATTTTTTAAGAGTTTTTTGACTATAACTTGTGCTGTCTCTTGTTTGGTGGGAAAGGCTTCTACCTATCCAGAGAAAGTATCTATGAAAACCAACAAATATTTGTATTCATATTTACCTGGTTTTACCTCAGTAAAATCAACTTCCCAGTATGCACCTGGCTTGGTCTCACGTTGTCATGACCCAGGGTTTCGGGGCTGTGGTTGACTATTGGTGAGGGTGCACACCTTACAGGAAGCAACTATTTTATTAATTTTGGCATTTTGGCCTTGTATTTTGATAGCTGCATGCCTGAGTAGGTCTTTTATTTTTCTGGAACTTAGGTGTGTAGAGCGGTGCATTTGCTGTAAGACTTCCTGCCCTAATTTTTCAGGAAGCAAAACTTTTCCATCACAAGTGAGCCACCATTCATTATACCTCTCTGGGGCATATACCATAGGGATCTGGCGCATCCATTGTAAGTCTTCAGTGGTATAATTGGGAGCTTCGGGCAAGTTTGGAGATTCTAGATCTGGTCTGTGGAGGGGAAGTTCTAGGCTTGTGTTTTTAGCCACTTGCCTGGCGGTCAAGTCAGCTAGTCTATTTCCCCTACCCCCTGGAGTATCTCCTTTCTGCTGCCCAGGACAGTAGATTATTGCCACCTTTTGGGAGAGCCAGAGGGCCATGAGAAGGTTAAGTATTTCTTCTTTATGTTTGACAGTTTTTCCTCAGCTGTGAGCAGCCCCCGTTCTCTGTAAATTGCTCCATGGACATGCGCAGTAGCAAAAGCAAAAGCACTGGCTGTCAGTATATATATTGAGTCTTATGCCTTTTCCTAAGATGAGGGCCTTCATGAGGGCTATCAACTCAGCCTTCTGGGCGGAGGTGCCGGACAGGAGGGGATCAACCTATATTACTTCAGTCTCAGTCACTACTGCTGCCCTAGCATACCTGTTGCCATCTTTGAGGTAACTGCTGCCATTGGTGTACCAGGTCACCTCCACATCAGGCAAAGGTTGATCTTTCATGGCAGGTGCTGTGTACTTGTGCCAGGATCTTGGAGCAGTCATGAAGCTGGGTGTCCAGGTCTGGGTCTGGCAGTAGGGTGGCTGGGTTGAGCATTGCCTTAGGTGCAAACTGAATCTGAGGAGGGTTGAGCAGCAGACTGGTTTGTTGACAGAGCTGAGCCTTCTTTGCTGAGGCTCAGTAGCTGAGGGAACTGAGAGTGGTCAGTAGGTTTTGCGTTTCTTGGATGCACTTGGATTCTGAGTCTTTTGCCAACAAGATGTCATTTACATACTGCAATAGGGTCAGATCAGGGTGTGTCCCATGGAAGTCACCAAGGTCTTTATACAATGCCTCATCAAAGATGGTGGGAGAGTGTTTGAACTCTTGTGGTAGATGGGTCCAGGTGAGCTGTACATGGATGCCACATTCGGGGTTGCTCCACTTGAAGGCAAACAGGGGCTGACTCTGTGGGGGCTAGTGGAAGGCTGAAAAAAGCATCCTTAAGATCTAACACCATATACCATGTCTGAGTTGGAGTCAGAGAGCTCAGAAGGGTGTACAGGTTAGGCATAGTGGGGTGGATATTTTTTACTCTTTTGTTGACTTCTCTCAGGTCTTGGACAGGCCGGTAATCATTTGTTAAAGGCTTCTTGACTGGCAACAGGGGGGTATTCCAGGCTGACTGGCAAGGGACTAAAATTTTAGCCTCTTTAAGCCTCCAGATATGGGGCAGTATACCATTCTGTGCCTCCTGAGATATAGGATATTGCTGCACCCAGGCAGGCTCAGCCATTGGTTTTAGTTCTACTAGAATGGGAGGCCAATGCAAGGCCAGCCTGATTCCTCCAGTCTCAGCTCATGCCGTAGGGAATTGGTGGAGCCACTCTGTCATGTCTTTGGGTGAGGGGGCTGGTTGAGGAGGCTGATATAGCCTATATTCATTTTCTAAGCGGATGGTCAATACCTGGATTGGGTGCCCTAGTTGATCATTCACCTGGGGCCCGTTTTTCTCAAAAGTGATCTGTGCTTCTATTTTGGTAAGGAGGTCTTGCCCCAAGAGAGGATAAGGGCAGTCGGGGATAACCATGAACGCATGGGATACCTGGCCCATGCCTAGGTCCACAGTTCTTCGGGTAGTCCATAAATACTGTTTCATACCAATGGCACCCTGCACCCAAGACTTCTGGGAATCTAGGGCCCTATTGTCTTTGATCAGAACTGAATGTTGAGCCCTGGTATCAACAAGGAAGTCAACTAGGGTCCCTTCCACTTTCAAAGTTACCCAGGGCTCAGGGAGGGGTCTCGAGCCCTGACCTCTCCAATCACTTAGTTCTTCAAGTTTTAATACAGGGACCTGGTCTTTATGCTCTAGGCCCCTCTTCTTAGGATACTCATGGGCCCAGTGCCTCTTCTCCTTGCAGTATGCACATTGGTCTTTGCAGAGACAGGGCTTATTACCAGCTGGCAGGCCTGCTCAGGGGACTGTCTCCTTACCTCTAGCAAGGTAGTTTAGCTGTAGAGCCTTATTCACTGGACTTCTCACCGTGGTGGCCAGCAAAATCCTTGCCAGGTCTTGGGTCTGCTTCCTAGCTGTGCGTAACTGCTTTTTCTCTGTAGTTTCTCTGTTGTTGTACACTTTTTTTGCAATTGTCAACAGATCCTGAAGGGATTGTCTACCTAACCTGTCTAGTCTCTGGAGTTTCTGCCGGATGTCTGGGGCAGACTCATTAACAAAAGCCAGAATTATGGTGGGCTTACTATTTTCTGCCTCTGGATCCATAGGCGTATAAGTGCGAAACGCCTCCATAATGCACTCTAAGAATGCCGCTGGCATCTCTGTCTTCTCCTGCACTACATTGTATATCTTTGCGAAGTTAGTTGGTTTCTGAGCAGCCTTCCTAAGTCCTCTCATCAGAATCTGGCGGTAAACCCAGAGCCTCTCCTTACCTTCAGCCATGTTAAAATTCCAAGTGAGTCGGGTTGGGGGAAAGCTACATCAATTAAAGCCTGGTTAAGGGTAGGGGTTCTGTCTTCTCCAGGGATGGACTTTCTTGCTTCCGCTAAAATTCGCCCCCACTCCTCAGTTGTGAATAGGACCTGCAGGAGTTGCTGGCAATTGTTCCAGGTAAGCTTGTGGGCAAAGAGAATGGAGTCTAAAAGGTTAACAAGTGCAGAGGGCTTCTCAGAAAAAAGAGGGGGGGTTCTGCATTTTCCAGTTGTAGAGATCACTGGTGGCAAAAGGCCAGTAATGCAGAGGCTATTCCCCTTCATCATCGGGAGAACCAACTGCTCGAAGCAGGAGGGCCATAGAGTCAGCCGTGACGCGAGGCTGTTCTTGCTGTGCCCTCTGGTGGCCAGCTGACTTTAAAAGTCAGCCACTTGTTCCTGCAAAAGATTTCAAGTTTAGATTTCTTCACTTGGAACCCATACTGCTGGGCTCATCTCTTGAAATCCTGGAAACGAGGTAATGTTAGATTAAAGGCATCGTGTGTGTCTGACCCATGTTGCCCACACCCTAAAACCACAAACACAGAACATGGCTCACACAGCACAAAACACAGACAAATCAAAACCAAAAAGACCGAATACAAAAATGAAACCGAAACCAGGACAGCAGCCAATCAGTGGCCCCGCGGGAGTGACCTGCACCATCTGTCAAAATCACCAAGGGGATTGCTTCTTCATGCCCCTCAACACTGATTGGGGATTCCACGTCCCACACTGCCTGAGGGGGGGACTCCGTGCCCCTCAATGCTGATTGGGGATTCCACGTCCCAATCTGCCTGGGGAGGGGGAATGTCTCCCATTTCTCCCTGATGGTTGGTCCCCAGCATTGCCGCCTTGACCCTACACCAGCACCATACTCTTAACTGGCCAGACACAGAACACAGGACATAGGCACCTCAGACACTTACCAAACTCTCCCGGAGGGGGTCCATGGGGTTTTGGGGATCCCGGACGTGCCCCCAAATGTTGTGTCCATATCACAAAGTCCCCAAGAACCACCAGGGAGCCAGAGTCTGATGCAAAAGCAGAAGAGTTTTATTCAAGCTTGTAAGCCTGGGCCTCCAGTATCTTGGTGCAGTGAGATAGGGCTGAAGGCCCTGTTCTAAGGGGAGGGTAGCTTTTATGGGCGAGGGGAAGGGAGTGACCTCTACGTGAGGTCATGCACCTTTCTAATTGGTAGGGGCCACTGAGGTGGTGTCATGGGCCTGTGTCCTGACTTCTGAGAACGTGAAACTTAATTTCGGGGAAACTGAAACTTAAACTTAAGATGACATTGGTCTTGTTCTTTCAGAGTGAATCAGAAAGGACACTGATAAATAATGGATCATAATACAGTCTGTCTGTATTATCTTACGCTTAAAATGACATTGGTCTTGTTCTTTCAGAGTGAATCAGAAAGGACACTGATAAATAATGGACCATAATACAGTCTGTCTCAAAACATACGAGGTATATGTGTGCATGTGTGGTATACATTATATGATGTTTATATGAAGTCAGATAAAAATATAGAAAGATGCATTCAATGTTGTTTCAAACAAGGCTACTTGGGAAGCAGAGAGGATGATGTGAAAGGAAGGAAGAGGAGGGCTAATCAAACAAAAAATAAAAGAAAAATTCCCATTAAGAGAGAACTTCATGGTGTTAAAAGTATGCACTGACAAAATCATGTACATATACATGGATCATAGAACTAAAACATATATTATTTTAAAATATTATATATGTGATTAAAAATATTTTAGGAAAATGATGAATATGTCAATGAAAAAAATTCTGCTTCTTTAGTAATCAAAGAAATCCAAGCCAAAAGAATGCTATGTCATTTTTCCTTAGACAATTACAAAGAATTCCAAAAGTTGCTAATGCCCACTGGCTGTGTGGATTTGGACGTGGAGAATTAAATACATTTGATGTTTTGTAAGCATTAATTGTTAGAACCTTTCTGGGGTGTATTTTGGCAACTCTCATGAAAAGCCTTTACATAACTGCTATACAATCACTCAGAAAAGTATATAAAGATTAAGCACTTCCAATAATATCAAGAACTTGTAATCAAGTTAAATAAATGAAACAATATATGTAAAGTGCTTAGCATAAGCTTGGAATATTATTAGTACTCAATACATGTCCTAAAACCAAAGGATTGGCTAATCAGTTAGTAGTCCAGCTCAGTAGAAGAAAAAAATGATGAAGTATTTAATAAAAACATTAGCATCCTGGAATGTAAAACAATGTGAGATTTTAAAATAATAACTCAGGGGCAGCTCCTGTGGCTCAAAGGAGTAGGGTGCTGGCCCCATATGCCAGAGGTGGCAGGTTCACACCCAGCCCCGGCTAAAAACTGCAACAACAACAAAAAAAAAACAAAAACACATTTAGGCTTGGTGCCTGTGGCTCAAGTGGCTAAGGTGCCAGCCACATACACCTACAGTGGCAGGTTAAAATACAGCCCGGGCCCACCAAAACAACAATGATGGCTGCAACCAAAAAATAGCCAGGCATTGCGGTGGGCACCTGTAGTCCCAGCTACTTGGGAGGCTAAGGCAGGAGACTCGCTTGAGCCCAGGAGTTGGAGGTTGCTATGAGCTGTGATGCCAAGGCATTCTACCCAGAGGGATAGCTTGAGGCTCTGTCTCAAAAAAAATAAAATAATAACTCAGGACTATACTCATGATTTACAGAGACATTAACAAAACACAAGATATTATTAAGAGAAAAAAGGAAGTTGTAAAGAAGTATCCATGTTTGAAAATGTTTGCAAGTATAGTGTTTGTGTAGGACAAAATCTGGAAAGAAATGCCCCCAAATGTTAATAGTAGTTATCTTTGAAAGATGAGGGTTTTATAAAAGCTATTTCTTCTTTAAATACATCTGTGTTTCTAATTTTTCTACAATGAGAATGTATTTTTGCATAATTTTTAAACTCTCCAAAGCACAGCAGGATAGATGAGTATTGGGAATACAGAGTCAGAATTCCAGCACCTTAACTTAGCAGTAATGTGACAACAGGCATTGTCCCATTAAAATATGTTTTCTCATCTGTTGATTACTTCTACAGAAACAAAATAACCCACCTCTTGTTCATTCCAAATCAATAGGCATTTACTGTACTTGAATCCTCAGGCAGAATGACATTAGCTGACACTAGCAAAATTTTTAAGTTGCTCTAGTAGGTATTCCAAGAACTGGATCAGACACAGGAACTTGTGTGGTTATTTTCAAACATCTCCTGACTTGAAAGAACAGGCGTTGGAGGAAACTGTGTGTGCATATCTGCTAGGAAAGTGTCCTTGGGTCTCTTGTCTGTCCAGTCTGCAGTCCTCTGCTCTACCAGAAGGTACTGAAGGTTGCACTCAAGTTTCTTTTCTAACTATGGAAAAGATGATACATCAATGGAATTATTGCCCCTATTTTCTGAAAATGGCCAAACAACCAGATGCATGAAATCTACATTCAAGAGCAATGAAGTCATGAACAGGAGACCCAAGTATTCTAGTAAAGAAGCTGAAAGAATTATATAACCTACAAGTCCCAACAAGTTTCCCCAAGTCCATCATGTACCTAATAAAACTTTCTGAGGACTACTAAGATTTCAAATTCATCTATCATGACCTTTGGACCAACTCCAACAAAATACAGAATGTCCCTGGTAGAGCTGTTTTCAGGATATAATTGCTGCATGCTCAAAATTACTTTGAAAGACAAATGGAAATTTTTATCCACAGATGGAAAGAGGAAAGGAAAGGACATTCAGTTCTGGAACCAAAAGACTTCATTGTCAATGAAGAGCACATAGAGGGCTGATGCTTCCCTGTCCTAGAGGGTTGATGTCACCCTCTCCTTGGAGAGGGTCACAGTGGGCAGGGCATGGAGCTGAGGGTGTTTCCACCAGCACCCACCAGGCCAGCTTCATCCTTGTAATCAGTCATCCTTGGAGTGTCTTTAATATCCAGAGCAAATAATTATGCTATGAGAATGAATAAGAGGACTGTGCAGTTCAGTGTGGAGTCTAATGTGAGGGTGAACCATTGCAGCCTACCAGACTCCTGCAGTGGCCTCCTGCTGGTCCATCTGTTTCTACTCTTGCCTTCCTATGGTCTAACTTTCACAGGGAGCTCATAAAAAACACAAATTAGATCATGTCTGTCCCTGAAGGCTTCTCCTCACTCTTGGAATAAAATCTGAAGTCTTCACCTTGGTCTATAGGGTAACCACAGGTACGAGTTTTCCTGACACCCGTGGTTTGTGGCTATTGAGGGTGCTTCCCTCTGAAATCCCTGAGAGTCGGTCATTCACTTGATCCAGGTCTCTGAACAAACATCATCTCCCCAACCTTGACCTCTCTGTTGAAGAAAGACTCTCTAATCCCCTTCCCTGCTTTCACTCTCTTTCAAATATCTTGTCACTACTTATTATGTTACCTTTTTTATGTCTTAATTTGTCTGTTTTCCTGGGCTGTAACTGCAATCTGAGGGCAGCCCCTGTGTCTTCGTGGACACCCTTAGCGCTGAGAGCTGAGCCTGGCACCAGGCAGTGGCCCAGTGAACACCTGATTGGTGCATGAAGGATGAATGAATCAGGAAACCTCTGGGTCTGTGGCAAGTACTCAGTCACTCCACACTTGTACTGGGCATGGCTTAAGCTAGTGATGTGTACAACCAACAGTGACAAGTACTAAGTAAACATTGTGAAACTACATTTGTATTTTACTTCTGATTGCTTTGCTAGTCTGTGAGTGTCAGAAGTGCTATCTGCGGACACCTCTAAGTTGTGAGTGTGAATTTACAATAGTCAAGACTCACTGGACAGCAGCTTCCTCCAGCCCCACCACCACGCTGATGGGCTATCTGCCTGCACTGTGTGCATGCTGACCCGCCCTCATCTACAGGTGCTGTGTGTGCGCTGATGGTCTGTGTTTGCAGGCAAGAAAAGATGAGCAAGGGGCTAAGTTGACTTGATTTTGAGCTTTTTCTAAAAATGTCTTGAGATGCACACACATAGAAAAATAGGAGTCACACAAATCCCAGTACATCTGTTAAAGAAAACCACACAGGCCCATCTTAAGAGTTAAAACATGGAGTTTCTGAAAGTTTAAGGGATATGACTGAGTTCACATAGCTAGTAGGTGGCAATATCCAGACTTAGAGATCCACTTCTGTCCAGTACCAAGTTCTACACACCTTCTAGAAAAAGCAAGAATGCTAGTTGTTAAAAGGAAATGTATTTTCCTATAAGCTTTTAAAATAGCCCCTGCCCCAAAGGGAACCACAAAGCTGAACAAATGACCTGAAAATATATTCCTGACCAGACTGTACACAGTTGCCAACAATGGCTCCCTGATGACCTGAACTCCAGCTGAGCCCATCAACTAGTTCTGTTTTCCCAAGCTTTGAAAAACAAGCAGTAGACGGATGGGCTCCTACCACTGTGGCCAGGCTCCTCTCCGTTCCAGGAACAAGATTGACAAATGATTGCTCTTGAATAATTACAGAGGAAGCAGTTGGCCTTCAGTGCAACTCTCAGTGAATGTACAGTTACCACTTAACTTACTCAAAACCTAGACTTTCTGTGAACAGGCCTGAGAATCCTATACGAGAGTTCTACATGAGAAACTCCAGCCCCAGTGGCATGTTCCTGTTTCTCTGCTCTGTCTCAATGCAGGTGCCCAGGATCCCTGACCAGCAGCCGCAGCACCCAGGCTTGTGAGAGCCAGGGCTGGATTTACAGCAGTGAGGGGGAAGACCCCACAGTAGTAGGTCTTTCCTTTAAATAGCTTGAAGCTCTCCCCACCTCTGCCTTAAATGTCACAGGTGAAGTTCATTTGCCTGGTCATAGCCATCTCTGAGTTTCCCTCTGTCTCTGATTGTGTCCATGGAGATGCTCTGTGGTGTCCATGTGGCCCTGGAGCAGGTGGAGGGAATGGGTCCTGACAGAATGAGGACATGGGGTGACGAGGGGCCCAGGAGCCAACCCCTGCTGAAAGCCTGCGCTTTCGGCTAGGGTCCGCAGGACTTTGCACACTCCCTGTGGGAGCTGCTGCCCTCAGGGCTGGGAATACACAGCTGAGATCCAGAGAGAGTACAAATAGCTATTTCCCAGGAGTGAGGAGGATGTGCCCATACTCTGACACTGAGCCAGCCCCTGCAGGAGAGGTCCAGAAAGTGACCCGGGGCCTCCCCAAGTGGTGGCAAGGCTGAGGTCAGCACTTTATCCAGGAAGCTCTTCCAGGAGCATGACAACACACTTGTGTAGAAAGTCACAGTCAGGGTGGCACCTGTGGCTCAGTGAGTAGAGCGCCAGCCCCATATACCAAAGGTGGCGGGTTCAAACCCGACCCCCGGCTGAATTGCAACCAAAAAATTAGCCGGGTGTTGTGGCAGGTGCCTGTAGTCCTAGCTACCTGGGAGGCTGAGGCAAGAGAATCGCTTAAGCTCAGGAGTTGGAGGTTGCTGTGAGCTGTGTGACGCCACGGCACTCTACCAAGGGCAACAAAGTGAAACTCTGCCTCAAAAAACAAACAAACAAACAAAAAAAAAGTCACAGTCGTCAGAGCACTTGGTTGTGGAATCATTCAGAGTGAAGTAAGGTGAGCAGAATTTCTTTTTACAGAACCCACTGCGGTACCGGCCACAGGGAAGGATACTGAGTAAGTATTTGTTAATGAGTTGCAGAACGGGTGAATGGAAAGAGAATGAAAGCGATCGGGAGTTGGGAACAGGATTTGGAAGGCATCAGCTTTAGGTACCTGGAGAGGGTGTCCGTTCCCCACAGTCAGCTCCTGACAGCTCACCTTTTGGCTCACCTGTGACCCTGAGAGGCTGTTGGACCCAAACTCCCCAGTTACTAAAACAAGTTTAAAAAATAAAAGACAGAACAGCTACCTGTCACTGCTCTAATTTCATGGTTGCTCTTTATTTTGTATTCCTTTTCCCCTTACTTTCTTGAGAGCTCAAATATGCCTTTAAAAGAATGTTTGTCATGGTCTATCCAGCATTCTGAAGTGTTTTTACCACAAGGGTTTCAGGTGTCTGGCTTGTCTGTATTACTGGAAATGGAACTACATATCTTTTAAATATGTTTTTCATAGATACTTCCTACGGTTACATTAATATTTGTCCTCTAATGTCATCCTACACAATACATGCTTGAAAAAATATGTTTAGTGAGCGCACAATCTGTTCTGTCCCTCAGCTTATGGAAAATGCCCATTGTCACCACATTTCCTGTAAACATTCCCTTCTCTCCCCACACTGACACTCACTCATCCCCTCTTTCCTTCTGGTACCACACTTCAGAGGCCCTTCATCGCCTGTTCTCAGGCTTAGGGAGTTAATTGCCCAACCCCCAGTTCTAATACCAGTCTTCTCCCAATACTCTTCAATGACAGCTGAGTACACAGCACAAACCAGATTACAGTCTCATACTTGAGAGTTTGCAAGGTACTCTCCTGAAGCTTTGTCTCATTTTAATCTTCTCAACATGTCCGTAACATGGGCGCATTGCCCTCATGCTATAGGAAATAAAAGGACTTAGAAAGTTTAAGTGTCTTGAAAAAAGCTAGAAAGTGGTAGATTTGGCTTCAAGTCCAAATCCTGTAAATTGGCACCCAATTTACCCTGGGGCCAACAGCATTCCCACATCCCAGGCCATGTTGGGGTACGATTAGTTTCAGACACTTTACACCCTTCCCACACACACATGGTCCAGGAACTTGTCAGAAATACAGATTCTCAGGCCCACCATAAATCCACACAGTCAGACTCTGACCAGTAAGACCCTGGTGATCTGTGCACTTTTTAAAACTTTGACAAGAACTGCCCAAATCACTTAAAATCCACAACGAACTCGCTCTTCTCAGAGGCCTTATCATTTCTTGTCTTCAGTGCAGGAGGGCAAATGCCCCGTGACCATGTGTGCAAATTCAATGTTCACAACCAGCTTCCCTCATTGGGTACTCTAATGTGATTTTTTACTTTTATTCATTTATAAAATTATTTCCTCTGGTGTGCATTTCTTCTGTTCTTTTTTATCTTTGGGGCACCAGTAAACTTTCATAGCTGTTGTTCAGGGCAACAGGGCTGGCAGCATCACCAGCAAAATGCCTCTCTAGCTAGTCAGAGGTTGTAAAATGAAGAAGTTTGTGTGGAGTTAAAAAAAAAAAAAAAAAAGAGTCCAAGTCCTTGCTCCTTTCCACTTCAGGAAACCTACTTCTCCCCTCACTCTCCTTGCTTTTATCTCAAACGATATCTGCCTTTCAGAGCTGTGTGAGAATTCAAAGTGACATAGTCGCACCATACATTCTTTGTAGACAGTAAGTGCTCTTTGACTGACCAAATGCATAAAGGGAGGAACCAAGGGGAAAAGGGGGGAAGAAGGACTTGAATGGGAAGAGGCTGGAAGTAGGAAAGGGATAATTAGTAGAATGTGTTCATTAATATTCATTCCCATAATTGAAAAAGAGGAAAAAATGATGGAGGAAGTTCAATATCAGTTTTAATAACCCAGCTTACACTTGAGCCATAAATAGCCCATGGATGCTTGAGCCACAAATAGCCCAGCTGAGCCAAGACCTCGCCGGGCACTGTCCACACGGGCATCAGGGTCACCAAGTGGTCAATAGCACACTGCTGTCCAGTTATGTGTTCTGTTACTAGCCTAGAGAGAGCAATATTTGCATTTTTTACAAGCTCTGCATGTAATTCTAACACACATTAATGTTTAAGAACTACTTCACAGTTGAAGGATGAGCCCCCAAATTAAAGGATGAACCTCCCCAGATGTGGGGAGGTACAAAAAGAACTCGACAAGGGGTGACCTAAACAATAGAGACCGGAATGTGAACATGGGTCCCTATCTCAGTAATTTCTTTTTGTGTTATTGCTTGGTGCTTAATGTACAAGGAAACGTCTTCCAGAATGCACATGTATTTGAAATTCATGATGCAAAATGTGCTGTTCTGAAACCCTGAAACCTTCTAACCTCCACTTAGTAGCTGGGCATCTCATGCTTTTAATCAGTTAGCTAGGAGGCATGGAAAATCTTGACCATAGAGAAGCAGGAGGTAGGAGAGATTTCCTGTAACATAACTATTCAGTCATCGATGATGTCAGCATGTGTACGCACACTGTCTTTGGACATCATTCTCAATGTTTCTCAAGGACAGAAAAAAAAAAGCTTAAAAAAAAAAACAAAAAACCTCACTGAAACAGTTTCTAGAGCAGTGATTTTCAACCAGTGTGCTGTGAGAGGATGTTAGGTATGCTACGAAAATTTTTAAAGTTCATCAATTAAATTATTTTCAAAAGAACTTTAAAGCACAGTAAGTATATTCTTTTTTTAATTCCTTTTTTATTGATCAACATGATTTCAGTGTATAGCAGAAGTGTGCTGTGAGACAAAAAAAAAAGGTTGAAAAACACTGCTTTTGAGCAACCCAGTTTTTCTTCAGTCTTACTCCTAAGGTTCCGTGGCCAAACTCAGTACCAGCAGATTAGTGCCACGATGTGCTATAGGCTGGAAGTTCCCAAGTTTTTGACACCGGAGACCAGTTTTATGGGAAGACAATTTCTCCATGGATGAGAAGGGATTCGCCTAAGGGGCACACGGACCGGGCCCTCCCACGCACAGTTCACAGTAGAGTCCGCACTCCTATGGAAACCTAACATCCCTTATCTGACAGCTCAAGTGGTGAATTGAGCAATGTGAGTAGCTGTGAACACAGATGGAGGGTCACTCTCTTGCTCATCACTCACCTCCTGCTGTGCAGCCATTTCCTAACAGGCCATGGATTGGTACTGGTCCATAGCCCGGGCTTGGGGACCACAGCCACAGGCCATTGTCAGAGATGGTCAGGAGAAGCTGGGCAAGAATGGGGCCCCCAGAACAATGTCCTGAGCTCAGACTTCTACATTCTCTATGCAGAACCTAGCCCAACAGATAGGTCTGTCAATTCCTTCTACACCTACAATATGTTTAAATATCTCCAGCAAAGAAAATTTTATTCTTATTTTAATTTTTTTAGTCTTTTAAGAACTATTCTTATAGTCTACAGATGGAAAAGAGAAAGAGAACATTTTTTAACACATACAATATATCCCCCAAGAAATTCCCATATCATGTTATCTTTTTGTAAACTTTAGAAACAAAGCTAAGTTGTACCTATTTATTTTGTACCAAATTTTACCATAGAATTTACTAACAAGGTTGTCAGCAAATTATCTGTTGTTTTTGTTTTGTTTTAGGGGAGCTATTTTTAGTTTTCTCAGCAATAGTGTTGACTGGAGAGGATGGAGTTAGGTTCCAGGTTTTAAGGACTCAAAGGCCAACACCTGAGACCCAGCAGATGAGCTACAAATAGGTGATGTAGACCAGGCATTCAGCAAATTCCGAGAGCCAATGTGTGTGGGTGTCTTATCTGAACTATTTCTCATCAGTGACATCCTTACTACTCTTCAGAAATTCATAGCACAGGACCATCCAACCTTCATTTTCTAAAACAGTTTTCCCAAAATGTGTTCTGGGTAACACCAGATCTGTAAGCTGGGGGTAAGGGAGGCACCGGGTGGGGGAATAGGCAACTATTTTCAATTGAACAGAAACTTTATGGCCTCTATGTCATCTGTGAGCAAATCAGTTTACAAAGCTGTATTTTCTGACAATGAGGATAAAATTGGTAGTTATGATAGTTATTGGAGACTCAGGCTCTAGCAACTTCATTTTTCACAACTCAAATAAGAATAGCAGATAGATATCACTTTGCTAGTCCAATCCCACACTCTAAGGGAGGTCAAACTGGTATCAACACTTAACAAAGAGGAATGGCTCTGTAGGCCACCAAAAAAGAGGTGTCAATAATGGGACCACGTCTCAATCCGCATTATCTGTAAAAGGAAAGATCTGCCCCTTGGAACAAAACAGGAAGGCTGAGACTCTACAACAGATGCCTTTTTGCACATACTTCCTTCCTTCATAGCATTTAATATTTTACAACAATTTTCTTTTTTTTTCCCACTCATTTACTATGTCTCCAGTCTAGAATATAAGCTCCAAGTGAGGAGAACTATGGCATTCATGTTCCTAGCTGCCCTAGCAATGTTCTTGACATATAGTCAAAAACAATAGTTAATTAAGTGAATGGGTAAAGTTTCCTGATTAAGGCTTGGTTCTAAGATCCAAAATTTACTAAAGGGCCATCAGAGAATGGATCTTCAAGAATAACCACAAAAAATATCTCATGAAAATTCCCAGAGTTGTATCTATACTTACCATCTTTTTTCTGCAATTTCTCTGCAAGCCCACCCAACTTTGTTCACAAGGTCAGCTTCTTTGTCTCACTATACCTCATGTAATCACACAAAGTCAAGCTACAATATGGGGGTCAAGGGAGTGCAGCCAGCTTCCAATTCTGCCAGCCAAGTATACATCTGGTTTATATTTTTTAAAATTCTGTTTGATCAAGACTCAACCAGATGAGGCATGAAGGCTACAACCTGAGCTCTGCCCTTGGTCCTGGGAGCCAGTTCATGGGAGCTTGCACTCAGGAGGATCAAGCAGTCCTCCATTCTCAGGCTCAAGAGACCAGAGCCTCCCTGAGCCCAAGGACTGACAAAGCTACTCATAGAACGTCCCTCCCAGAAAGCCATGTCCAGACCTGCTCCAACTGATCTCATGCCCTTCCAAAGTGGAAACTTTGCTTGCCACTCAGTCTTACCTTAGTTTTGAACAATTTCCTTTAGAGCCAAGGAACTCAGTCTAAAGGGGAAAGTGCTGATCAAATGATGAAAATAAAAAGAAGTAATGATAACAGCCACCACTTTTGCGATATTTACTAAGACTCTACTTTGCCAAGCCTTTGTAAGTGTGGTTATTGCATAATTCCCTCAAGCATCCACTGATGCAGACTCTGCTGCCCCAGTCACAACCCCCAAGGCAACAATCTTACCATACTGCAAGCTCCATTTCCCTTCCCACAGGTCCAAAAACCAGCATGTGGACACAGAGGATATGGAGAGAAGATACCCAGGCAATGTTTCTGCCTTTGCTGGGCACCCAGAGGCCACCTGAGAAAGTCTTTATTGTATTTATTCAGCTCATCTCAGAAGCATAGACCATAGGTCCACATAGACTCCTATAACTAACCATATTAGTCATTCCAGATACTTCAATCCATTACTTAATGCATTACTCAGAACCTGGTACCAGGGAGGGAATGGCAGGGACTCAAGGTCAGTTATACACGGATGAAACAATAATAATCCTGAAAACACCTGCCCCTGTGAAAAAAGCCATAGTCTGAAAACATCTCACTGCCTAAATGTTTTATGATTTATTATTTAAAATGCTTTCCATGAGTTTTAAATAAGCATCCTCTAATTAGAGTAACCCCTAATCAAAAATGAGTCACTGACCTTTTCCTCTGTGTTTTATTTCAGTAAGGCAGAATAAACACATGAAATTGTTACTATGTAGACCAAAGGTACTGAAAGGACCCAGCCTCTCATTAAAAAAAATTGACACACTGGCAGTAAAAAAAAATGATGGATGTTCTGGTTATTTTAGGGAAAAGCATGTCCCAAATGTTGAGGTTAAATCAGCAACGTCTTTTCTTCCAGGAAAAAAGAAAGTTTCCAATGCAAATGATTTGAATTAATACCATGGATTAATAACAGTCTGGTTAGGGTTCTTATTTGCTCTTCATCAAGCAAGTGTCCCAGAGGATTAAAGGAGCCCAAAGAAAATATTTTTAAAATAATAAATGAAATGTCTTTTGGGGTGGGGAAGCAGCGATGTTCATATTCAGCACCACGACTGCTGGGCCGCGTCCTGGAAGCCCATTGGGACACATATTTCCCCAGTGCCTTTGGAAGAGACCAGCAGGGCACATGTGTCCTGGATAACGTGTTCTTAGGGGATAACAGGGTTTTCTGACATTTCTTACACTTTAAGCAGTAAATAAGAAAAACCAACGATGGCCCAAGATGAAGAATTAAAATTGGAAAGGCATCGACTGTCTTTTTTCCTAAAATAACTCCTTTGGTTGGGTTCTGGAGAGAAAAGGTGGAGGGGAAAGAGGCTTAACCTTTTTAACACATCACTGGAAATTTCATCCTCAGTTTTTAAAATACCACTGAATGAAAGAATATCATTCTGATGGTGTGATGCCTGCCTTGAAGCACTGCCACACAGACCGGCATCCCTTCGCAGCAACCCTGCCAGGGAGGCTGGAGTGTTCAGCAGCAGGACAGCCAGTTAGGGGGCCAGAATATTGCTCAGGGCCCAAGAAGGCCCTGTGGGGTTAGGATAGCCCAAGGCTCACCCGCCTGCTTAGTCTCCATCTGAAGGTCCGAGATGACCCTGCCCATATTGATCCTGCCTTTATGTTAAATGTTGATACCTTATTTGGGTGTGCAATTTCTTGCATTTGTTTTGACTCTATAAATTTTTTTTATCTTAAATAAAATGAAATGTCTTTGAATGTTGCATGAGAATATTATCTTCATCATTGATTGTATTTTTGTTGTCCCCTGAAATTTTGTGCACAAGGCAAGTGCCACACTCACCTCACCCTGCAGCCTCATGCCCAACTCTGGGGGCTCATGGGGGTCCCCCAGCTTCCTATCCCCTGTCCTGGAAAGTGGGCGCTTTTCTTTCCAGGATAGGCAATAGTATTCTGCCAACAGTCCCCACTGTCAGAGTTTCCCCAGGTAACAGTTCTGCTTGGAGAACTTCCCCTTCCTCAGCAAATCAATCTAAGTAGAAACTACAAGAAACTACTCCCAAACCCCAAAGTGAGAGGCAAGATCGGGGTTCCAGCTTTGGACCCTTGGCCTCAGACCTTTGCCATTTCATCAGCCCCAGCTTCCTCCTGTGTTAACTGGAGAGAATAAGGACCCCACCTCCTGGGTTTGTAGCAGGGTTCAGGGTGTGACCATGTCGAGAGCTGAGAAGCACAGACATTGGGTCAACATCAGCCATTGGTATTGTTCTCCAAATCTTGGTTTCTGCACTAGTGACTTCAACTTTAAGAATCTCAAGTTTCTTCTTCTGTAAAATGAGGAAATAATAGTTCTATCTTTCATGGTTGCTATGAGGGTTAAATGAGTTACTGTACACACATTGCTTAAAACCATGTCCACAATGACAAACTAGTGTGATTATCAGCTTGTTCTCTCAGTGCTGTGATCACCGCTACTGTTACTACTGCTGTCGCTGCCACTACTGTTCCTGTCCTGGTGGTTGGGTAGTTAATAGACTTACAATGAGATCCAGAAATAGAAACTCCCTTCTCTGTACAAGGGACCCTTAGGCTATGTTTAAACATTCAAATTAATTTACTGTACGCTATGCTTTTTAAAATGTTTTAAGCTATTCAAACATTTTTATTTTCTACATAGGATGCCAAATAACCTGTTAAATTGATTTGTTCGCTTTTTTCAGCTTAGTTGTTTGGGTACGCTGTAGACAGGGCCCGAGACGACAGAAGTTACTGTACTTAAATTGTTTATAAATGAGCAGCATAAAAATAATCTTTAAAACTAAAGGAATGTTAATATTTAGATCCATCTAAGGGAAAATAATAACAGTTTGTAATTTCCTCCGTCCTCACTCCCAGGGCAAACATTTTTAAGGGAGAGACTTGATTTTGTAACATAAATTGTTTTCCATATAATCCCAAAGGCATGAGTGATTAATAGTGAACTATAGAAAAAGATGTCCATAATTAGCAGCTTGGATACAGTGACCTATAAACATATATTTCGTTTGTGAAACATAAAGCTTGAAAAAAAATCACATCTTGTTAGCTGTCAGGGGTCAGAATGGTGGGGAGCAGGAAAGTCATTTGGACAAAGACTGTTAAATCCAAAATAAAAAATCCAAATCTGATATAATTCATACATGAGTGCTTACAACACATTAAGCCCTAGACAGAATTTAATCCACTTTCTTCTTCTTCAGCATCATAATCGTTGTTAATTATTACTTGTATTACTGTTGATATAACATTGATTCTGATTTTTTTTTATTTTTTGAGACAGAGTCTCACTCTGTTGCCCAGATAGATTGGTGGCATTATAGCTCAGGGCAACCTCAAACTGCTGGGCTCAAGGGATCATCCTCCCTCAGTCTCCTGAGTAGCTAGGACTATAGGTTCACACCACCATGGTGGGCTAGATTTTTCTATTTGGAAGAGAAGGGGTCTCATTCTTGGTCAGGCTAGTCTTGAACTCCTGAGCTCGAGGTATCCACTGGACTCAGCTTCTCAGAGTGCTAGGATTATAGGAGTGAGTCACCACATCCCGCCTTGATTCTGATTTTAATTTTAATGACAAGGACTTTAAAAAAATGTGTATCTTGGATGCAAATACATAAATCTTTCTTATATAATGGGTCATTAACATTTCAAGACTCTGTAGTGTATGGTTTATTCTCATTAATAATTGAATTTATGACATCTGACACTTACTGAACATTTACAAAACATCAGACACCAGCCTAAATTTCTTAGAGGCATTGCATCCTTTTCAGCCTTAGAATCCCCCTAGAAATGTTCATTTTCACTTTTTTGATAGACACCCAGACTTAAAGAAACCAGTAACTTGACCAATATCATATTTTATGAACAGTGATGGGATCTGAACCCGGGTCAGTTGAATAGCAAAGCCTGTTTTCTGTAGGTGAGATGCCCTCCCGTGCTCCGCCATGAATGCCCAGTGTGCCCAGGCCAGCCCTCCTACTCTTGCTGTGCACTTTGCGTTCACAGGCTCACCCAGCATATCAGGAAGACTTCCACTCCTGCCAAACAGCAGCAGCATGGGGTCCCACTGTTTGACTACATTGGTTAAGCAGGACAGCAGGCCTTTGGGCTAGGACCACTGTCTGCCAACACAGGGTATGTGCTGCACAGGCCCAGGGCACCACGCACAGGGTGCTGTTTGAGAGGCACCCTGCAGGTGTGCAACAGACTTTCTTACTGCTCTGTGTGGTCTGGGCACCAACATGCCACCCAGTGATTTCACCAGGAATAGACACCTGACTAAAGGGAGCCAATCAAATTCTTATGTGGACATCGACCTGACAGACACAAAGGAAACTGTGCCACCAGGGCCAGGGCTGGCAGAGGCCTAGAGAGGGGTGGCTGTCACAGACTGTCTGGGGCTGGAGTGGCAGAAGAAGCTGGGATTAGAGGAAAAGGGGAAGGTTCACAGGGAGAGATGAAGGAGCTCACGTATCTCTTTAGAAACAGTGAAGAAAATTTCATTTTCAATTTTCTAAAAATCCCTGCCATGTCCAGCTCTACTTTTCTGCTTGGTTTCTAAGAGACTTTTGTGTATCTTTTCAACAAACTCCTCTTGGTTTTGGCCTGAGATTAAGGGTATTCTGATCTTTGCAGGATAGAGAAGTGCCCATTCTTGACCAGACTTTATCAATTGGAATTTTTCTTTATTATATAAAAAGTAGGCTTGAATCAATGTGACTTCATTTTCTACCCCACAACCAAATCTCTATTTTGAGAGCTTCTGCTGATGAGATGGCAAACGCTTAATGTCAGCCACTTTGGGAGTGTAGGGGTTGAGTAGTGCCAAATTGGGAGGGAAGAGGTGGTGGGCATTGAGTCCCCAGTCAGAATCACTGACCACCCATAATAGCATCATTGAGATGCCCCTGGTCCTGGATCCCATCCCACAAGCTCACTGCCACCTGGCTAACACCCCATTTCCACCTCTGTTCTTGTTTTTCCCTGGACCCCTCCAGTGTCCAGCAATCCACTTTCTGCTACATGCCATGCTGGGCTACAGGGAACTGGGACCCTTCAAAAACCCATCCATGTGGCTCCGAGAATCTTCCTTCCTACCAGTCTGGGTCATAGGAAATGGATGCTATGGAAGGCCTTTGTGCCCCACACAGCCGTTTCTCCTCCAGGCACTATTCTGTGTGCCCACAGCTCACACAGTTCTATCTGGATCTCTGCAATCACACCGCCTCCGGACATAGTCTGGGCAAGGACAGGGGACCATTCCTCTTTCTCAGGGACTATACATGCTAAAGCTTCCAAATGTGCTCGCACAATTCCCAGACTACCAAAGGAATCTTTTCACCCTCTGCAGCAGCTAGCTGGCTCTCACATTTCCTATATCCTAGCTCTTCTACTGTTCACACGTCAAGATGGTTCTCTTTCTTGAAGTAGCTAGGCTTCTGGGACTCAAAAGGCAAGATCTGACTTCTTTTTCTGCACTCTATGATCTACCTTCCCTGAGACAGTGAAACTCAGAATGCCCTAGTTTGCTGGATGGAGGACGGACCAAGAAACCCAAAGAAATACTAGAAAAACTCTCAGTTGACATTTCAAAATATGGCCCACCACATTCTAAAGCTTGGTTCTGTCCACTGGATTTGAATTCACTATCCATTCTATATGGGGACACTGGCTGAGCTGAACTGGGGTAAAGCCACCTTCTCAGAAACCAGTTGATAGCACGATTCTTCCATTTTAAATGTGATGATGATGATGCTGTCTGCTGAACCATCTGTCTCATTTTCTTTAAGATATGTCTTTATAGTAAGTCTTGCACTGTAAAATCTGGGAGCAATATAAATTGTAAATGGAGACTTGTCCTTTTCCCTATCTCATGGCTATGAAAGTTGGGATAAACATCAAGAAAATTTTTCCTCTAATTGTTAAAATGACTGTCAGTCCTCACTGAAGGCTCATAATTTATTATCTCTAACTCACTTCTGCATCTTTTAAAATACATTATATAGTACTTTTCTATATATATTTTCTTATCTCTTAAGAGCAAGAATAGATTTCAATGTGGACCAAAGAATTTATTGGTGATTCCTAGAAAATACATCCATATGAAATACCACTTTAACAAAGAGAAATATTAGTCACACTGCTTTGTCAGAATCAATTAAAAAATGAGAACTGTATCTAAGCCTGGTTTCTAGTCCCAAATAATGTTGTCCTTTCTAGGCTTCCCAGGGGCTCACACCTTTATCAGGACCTCTTAACCAAACAACTGTAGTAGCACCTTCTTCCTTCTATCCACTCAACACAGATTTACTGAGAACCTGCTGCTGGGCAGAGAGATATAGAGCTGACCAAGGCGAGGGCTGGCAAGTCAGTGAGGAGACGGGACCACCGCACCGTGCTCTATGGCGAGGGAATTACCGGCATCAGGGCCTGTTTTCTGTGTTCTGCCATCCAGCTCCCTGTCCTCCCAGCCCCACACTGGCACCAGTTCCTTTTCTCCAATTCAATCCATATTAAACCCCTCCCACTAAAAACCCAGCAGTTCCTCAGGCCCAAGTGGCATTTCCCAGTCTGGGTTAGAGCTATACTAGTTTCAAGGCATCTGCTAAGGGGCCTATGGTTAGTTCCCCAAGTAGAGGGTGCTCTTCAACATCCTGAAACTTTACTTGTACATTTCTCCACTTACAGTACCCCTCATCATCCTCTTTCTTTCCACCCTTCTTGCTATCTGAACTCTTATCCATGCTGGAAACCCATTCAAATGTCACCTGTTCCATAATGCCTCCCCTGACCCTTCCTATCCCTGGGACGCACCCTTCTCAGCATCCCCATCTGTAGCAAACGATGTTGTGTCCCATTTTCTCTGCCTTGCTCTGTACAGCAGAAGCTCCCTGGATGCCCTCCTGGGATCCCCAGAAGCCAGTGCATTGTCTGGCACGCAAATTGTGTATCAATTTTTGGCACATTTGAAAAAAACCCTCTTACTTCCTTTCAAGTCACTAGAAAAATGCAAGTATAAATTTGGTGTGTACCTTTCTTTTAAATTTAATTCCCCTGTTTGAACCAGGGTTCTCATCTTATAGACAGGCATCTGAGATTACTACATAGGAATTTCTAAGTCACACATTACATCTTAGGTTTTTTTTCTTTCTGCCTCATTATAAAATCATATGTCATTAATTTCTATAATTAATACTTTTAAAATTCCATGAAATATTGCTAGGTATCTGCCTACAAACGAAAAGGGGTAAAGGGAGAAATTAGATTTTATTTCTTCATGCTTTATGAAACAGTGCCTGGAACAACAAATATTTGCTGGAAATAGCTAAAAAGGTATAATCTGGAAGAAAAAGATAGCCCCACCCCAATCCCAGTTCTTACCCCAGATCTAAAGAGCTGACTGGCCATGCTTCCTGGGCTCACCAGGCTTTTACACTGCATTTTCTTCTGGTTATATTTTCATCTGTCTTCTAGCTTCTAGGGATCTCTAAAGAACCAGAGACGTGGTGGGAATGTGGTGGTCTCACTCTCCCCACGGCACCTTCCCCTGCTGCCCCTGCTTCTCTCAGGGAGACTCAAAGGGAGACTCAACTTTCAGCCACTTGTAACTCAGCAAAGAGCTTGACTTATTTTATTCCCTGACGGAAAAGGAAACATGACATTCTCTTCATTAAGAAAATATCACTTGCTCTGGCCACACAGGGAATATTCAGCATCAGATAGCCCCCAAATGTTGCATTCTTTAGTTAAAAGGTATGTTTCTCCCCCCTTCTAAAACCTTTTCCAGCACACCCACATGCACACACATGTACAAATGCACACACACGTACACAATCACACACACACGTACACATGCACACACACATGCATGCACTCCGTCACAGTCTCACAGGGCTGCACATATGCACCCCTCCCTGCGTTCCCTTTCCCCCTTCACACCTGCTTTTCAGTCCTGTCCCTGGCAATCCCGAATAGCTTGTCAATGCTCAGACATATCTGCCCCAGTACCTCTGGGCCTGTGGTTTCTGCTGTCATCTCCAGGCTTCCAAACACAGGTAAGGTGCTCCTCCATGAAGCCTTCCTTTGCTGACTGCAGGTACCAAGATATCCTTCCCTAAACCACAGGATTTTAACACTCTAGGACCTCTGTTAGCCTTTATTCCCATAATTCTAGTTTTGACTAGCAAGGAGCTGCCGGATAAGACTGCGTTCTTCAGTCAAGTGCCTGTTGATTCTGCATCCTAATTTCTGAGCTAATGTTAGGCCTGGTTTCATTTTTGCAAAATAAAAATATTTAACACCCCTCCACCACCTGCAGAGTCTAGGGTTTCTGTGAGCCCTAAACAAGGCCTACTGTGTGGAGCACCTGGCCTTTGTGTCCTCATGAAGCCCCTGCCACTTTCATAAGGGCAGGGTCACGTCCTATGCTTGTCCTCAGTTCTCAGAGTGCCTGGCACACTGATGCAGGATGGCCCAGCAGTGGTTGTGGGATTACCCAGAATTAAAAAGCTAGGACCATATTCCCATTTGGCAAGGAAATGAAATGTGGCAGATCTTTAACCACTCAAACCAACATGCCTTTAGACGTGGAATGGAAAGTGAGAAGGCATAAAAGCAGCAGGTCAATCGTGACATGCAGGTCAGGTCTACATGGAGAATCCTATTTTATTGAACACACATAGAAAAACATAGTTCTAGCACCTTTAGTAAAGTTTCATGGGGATATGCAACAAAGAGATGTATCAGATAAAAGGGCCAGGATGTCAGTCCTACAGTCACATAGGAAGTGCATTTCTTTAGTCTCTGATGAGTGCAGAAAATGCCACGCTGCCCTATGAGGGACATTTGCAGGCTAAAGCTTCCCCTTAACCTGAGGAGTCAGAATGAAAACAACAGACCCTTAATTTGAGTCTTAACAGCTCCACAATGGGTGTGAGGTGAATGAGTATTTGCAATTTGCACTATTTTTATAATTTTCTATCACTGACTGGAGTTAAATGCCACTCACTCACATAGTGCGTTCACTGAAAAACAAAGCACTTCTTTCTGTTTACTTAAGCACTGGGCTGGAGTACAGAGAAATACAATAAATTCTAAACATGGTGCACATCTGGTCCAAAACCACAATCAATTTACTGCTGTATCTGAAACATTCTCAGCAACTGTCATATAATATATTTTCACACATTTCTAACAAGACATTTTCTTGGAAACAAAAGAGACAGGTGTATCTATCAGTTCAATTACTTGCAAATGAAACAGATAAATGTTTGGCTCAGATGTCTGAACTGTCTTTGGAGCAGTGTAACTATCATGTGTGAAGGGTATTAGTCAAAGGTGCCAGAAGCTCAGTGATGACTTCCAAAGAGTTGAATTACTGACTTCACAGAAAAATAAAAAGATGTATACACACGTGCATCCACCTCCCTCTTCCCATTCCAATAGAGCCATTTGGTGCTCCTGAAAGAGATGCACCAAGATGTTTGTTAAACTCATCTGTCTCCCAGTACTAAAACAGAGACTCCCTGTTAAGTAGAATCTTTTGACCCTTGTGGCTTTTCACACAAAACTGTATTAAAAATTTTATTAAAAATTAAAAAGCAATTGAAATCCTATCAAAATGCTTAAGAGCACTATGTTTGCACCCCAACACCTCATCGATCTTGACAAGGAGAGTCAGAAAGATATCTGATAGCAAGAGAGCCCCAAGCCCAGTAAAGAAGGCTGCCAAAATGTCCCAATATTGCCCCAGCAAAACCATTTACTGGCTCACTCTTGGCTGCATAATCTGCCTTTAAGCACTTTCTTCTCTGCAAAACATCAGGACTCCTTTAAGAGCCATGTCTCAGCACACAGACTTTCAGTGACTCATCCTTCCTTCCTCCTCCCCTGCCTAGCTCCACAGCCCCTCACACCAGTCATCTAGGTTTCAGCCTGTCCTGAGAACACCCGTGAAGCATATCCTGCTTGCAGGGCTAAGGAGAGGTGCCCTGGGACAAGACTCCTTGCTCTTGGACAGGGCTTCTATGCAGATGGCCCCAGCCACCCCTCTTGCATGGTACCAAGCCTTCACCAGTGTCGGTCCCTCCATCATGAGCTCCCTGGCTAAGTCTGCCCGACACATGACTCAACTGCCTCACAAGTCAGTTCAACGAGGACTTTGGGGGATCAGCTTTCCTTGACCCCAGGCCCTTTGCTGAATGCAGAAGTCCCTTCTCTGGCATGGGATGGTGCATCCCATGCTCCCCTGCTCTGCCCAGCCTGTTACACTGACATGCAAGAGAGTGTGGCAGGTGTCTGGTGTCTCCAACACCAGCCCGAAAGCCCTTTCTGGGGAGGGCCTGTGTCATCATGTTCTTCTCTCATCCCTAGCCCCTGGGTTGCCTTCCTGAATGAGTGAACAATCCAGGAAACCAGAGACTTCCTCACTGTACCCAGACAGGCTAAGAGCTTCAATTGGTTCTCCAGGGAGGAAAAAGAAAATCTCAGAAACAGGAAGTTCACAGTTTTCAGGCCTTTCAATAAGGACTGATAGTAAGAAAGTCACGCTGTTTGTAAGGAGATGAAGGTGGAAGGTGTGTGCTTTTGCAATCTGAACCCAAAGTCTTGCTATTAGAATTAGAGAAATATAAAAGAAATGGAGAAAAATGCCCAAGAAAAGGAGGCTTGAGGAGTTGAGCAGTGTGTTGGAGCAGTGTGTTGAGCAGACAGAGCAAGGAGCACGTCCCACTCTGAAGAGGCAGAGCTGAGGGGAGGCCTGGGGTCACGGTGAAGGGCACAGAGGTGAGTGGGATGAGGGTTTCATAGCCCAGTTAAAACTCCCTAAATAGCGAAGGATGTCTTGAACATAGAGAGACACAGGCAGGAAAAAAACCAAAACCAAAAAAACCCCCAACTCTCCTTATGTTACCACATTTACAAAAAAGAAAAAGGAGGAAAAGTAGAAGAAAGGAGAAAGCAAGGCCCACAAAGGAGGAGTCCTGTTACTCCGTTTGAGTTGAGCTGCACTGGTGAATAAACACAAGGCTGGTCCTTTATGTAAGTTCACAGTCCAGAAGAGAAGTCAGAGGAAAAACAGCAAACTACAGAGTGGCTCTGGGAGAGCAGACAGGCACACGCTGTCCACAGTTTAGAGAAACACGCCTTGTGCCCGCCCAGAAGTGTCCTGACGGCAATGCAGGTGTGTTTGAGGGAGAATGCCTGACAGCAGCCGAAATAACCGAAAATAAGATGCTGATGGCTGTCCTGGGCCAATATAGGGACAAATTGGCAAGATGGAGTGTTCCTCATGGAGGTCTCCAACTGTCTCACCTGAGCTGCTCTGGAAAAGACAAGGTGGAAAGGTAGAACCTTTTGAAATTTTATGTGGTTTCTAAGGCATCTTAATTTTTAATAAAAAGTTCTTAATGTTCTGGATAAAAGACTGTTGTACTTAAAAGATCCCTTTTATAATGTCAAACTCTTTGTTCAAAACACACACACACACACATATATATATTAAAAGATCATGGTCTGGCAAATACTGACAACCTTTAACACACACCATACTTTCTTCCCATACACTCTATGGTTTACTGTTGTAGCCAAGGGCAAATACTTTCAGTTCTCTGCCCCAGCTTTGCTTCATCTGAAGGTGAGGAGTAACATAGTGGTCATTTCTGCAACAGCCTTAGCCTCTGAACAGCGTTTCTACAGTGGAATCTGTTTAACCCTGGCTTCTGCGTATTCAGTGAGGCCCAAGCTAACACAGGAACATGAAGGCCAGCCCCTCCCTGGGAGCCTATCTGTGGGGTTGCAGTCATTCCAAATAAGACAGCCACTCAGAAGTGTAGGGTGGAGTACGCCATATCACGTTCCCTCCCGTTCTTCACTTGATGCTTTACAATTTACCAAGTGCCTTCATGGGGGCTCAGAGACACTGTTCATTCACGGAGATTCTGTGGCTCAGTGCCAGGGCCAGAAGCTTCCTGCACTTCCTTCCTGTAGGTTCAGGCTCTGAAAACAATCTGACGGGAATCCCTGTGCCCAGGGCTGATTCACAGCAAGGGGTACTGATGGACAGTGCAAAATTGTGCTGCTGCTGGGAGCGTGGCCCTTGACCTAGACCCGAGGAGACAAAGAAAATGGCCATGGTGGAGCTGTCACTGGAGGACAGACTGAACACTGCTCCAAACAGACCAGAAGCCTGCTGAGCAGGAGACAGGCAGCACAGAGCATAGTCAGGAATGGGTAGTGAAGCTTCCTGAGCAGGAGAGAGGCAGCACAGAGCATGGTCAGGAATGGGGGTGGGCCACACATTTTAGGAAGAAAAAATGACATTCTGTGTGTCCTAAGCATTTGGGAACAGAAAAAAGCTTCAACTTAGAGAATAGGATGAATGTGTCACTCACATGAATGCCAGTCAGCTGTCCTTTTAGTTGAAGAGGAAACGTCAGAGGTATGTGGAGACAAGCTCCCCCCACCACCAACAAACCTTGCAAAAGCAATTGATTTTTCCAAGCTATTAGCATCCTGTTTGTGAAATAAGATTTTCTTTTAGCTTCTTGAACTCATGTTCTGGGTTACAGAACTCTCCTCTGGATAAAAGCATTCAAAGTTTGGTTTTTCTTCAGAGGATTACGAGGTCAACGATATCCTTTGAACATGGAGAAAACACATCAATCTTGAGAAAGAAACCCAAACAATGACAAAGTAGGAATGATATAGCAAAGAGGACCCCAAAACTGGGGTGCCTAAAGGTCAAGTTGATTCTCATAACAACAAAGTAACATTCTCAGAATGTTGCTCAGCTTCTCAGAACAACAGAGCAACATTTTGTGAGTTTCTGGGGTCTTCTTTTATTTGATGGTAAGTGGAGGGAGGATTATTCCTAAGAGTTCAGGGAAAGGCGAGGAGAGTTCCCACAAGGAAGCATCCCTCCCCTTTCTGAACCATATAGGGTAATTTCTGGGAGCTGCCCTGGCATTTGAAAGCTCTCACAGCACTAGAGGGAGTTTCTTTTAGGAGCTAATGCATTACAACCAGGGTGTAACCAGCATTTTTCCTAGCCGTCTGGGTTCTAGCTGGATTTGGCCACTTTCTCCACCATCTCTTATTTTATCAGAGACCTGGGTGCAGGTATTATAATTTTACCTAGCAGGGCCTGAGTTTTCCTTCTCAGGAACACTCACATTTGGTCAGACATATCGAACTGAGCTCACTGACCCTACCCTACTCTGTCATTTAGCTTTTTTGTGCTTTGATGTTCTCATCTGTAAAGAAGGAAAAATAAAGGTACATGCCCATGGGTTGCTGTAAGAATTAAATAAGTCAGTGTATATAAAGTAATTGGCACAGTGGCCAGCATAATAAACAAATGTTACCTGTTATTCTTATTCCAATGAGTGTTTTGGTTTCTATAAATCATAAAAAGTGATCCCTGCATACATGGGTGTAAGCAGTTTCCAGGGTTAATTAGGTCTATGAAATGTGATCTTCCTTGCCTTTCTCTGGCAGGAATTTTAACTAGCAAAAGTTATTGACCCAGGTAGCAGTATTCACAGCTCTACAGGACTGTTTCTACTCACTGAAAATTTCCAGAAAGCATCATTTTTGGCTGAAATTGTCCATGCTAGGTCTCAACCTAGTGGAAATGCACTTGCATTGGAAGAAGAAAACAGTCCATATGCTGCTTTGAAGTATCCAGTTAGATAGACTTTTTTCTATCCAAAACAGTGTATTTTAACTGAACATTAAAAAAATGACTAAAATGTTTAAGATTCCATGAGCCCTGTCATACAATAAATGAGGGAGCACCTGCTTTGTCAGTGATGAAGACACTTGCTTTTGACACTCTTGGTTTTTTTTTTCTTTTCAGTTCTGATTTTTTATTTTATTTTAATTTTTTGTGCGTGAAAAATCCTTTCTTTAATTTTTTAAGTTTTTTTTTATTGTTTAGGATTCATGAGGGTACAAAGAATTAGGTTACACTAATTGTATTTGTTAGATAAAGACCCTCTTAGAACTGTGTCCTGCCCCAAGAGGTATGCCATACACCGTGATCCCCATCTCCTTGCCTCTTCCCCTCTGCTCACTTACTCATTCCCCTACCCAACCCTGTATTAGCTTATCTATGGCCTTCATATTAGAATACAGTACATTGCATTTTTGCTTCTCCATTCTTGTGATGCTTTACTAAGAAGGATATGTTCCACCTCCATCCAGGAGGAACATACCTTAATACAAAACATGTGAAATCTCCGTCTTTTATAGTGGCTGAATAGTATTCCATGGTATACACATACTACACCTTGTTAATCTATTCCTGGGTTGCTGGGCATTTAGGTTGTTTCTACATTTTGGCAAGCTGGGATAAACAGTCTAGTGCAAATATCCTTATTATAAAAGTATTTTTTTTCTTCTGGGTAGATGCCTAGTAATGGGATCAAATGGAGGTCTAATTTGAGTTCCTTGAGGATTCTCCTTACTTCCTTCCAAAAACATTGTATTAATTTGCAGTCCCACTAGCAGTGTAAAGTGTTCCCTTCTCTCCATATCCATGCCAGCATTTGTAGCTTTGAGATGTTGTGATGTGGGCCATTCTCACTGGGTTTAGTTTATATCTCAGGGTGGTTTTGATTTGAATTTCTCTGATGATTAGGGACTATGAGCATTTTTTTTTTATGTTTGTCATTTGTCTATCTTCTTTAGAGAAGGTTCTATTCATGACTCTTGCCCAGTGATATATGGGAATGTTGAGTCTTTTTGTTGATTAATTTGAGTTCTTTATAGATCCTAGTTATCAAGCTTTTGTCTAGTTCATAATATGAAAATATCTTTTCTGATTCTGAAGGGTGTCTGTTTGCTTTGGTTGTTGTTTCTGTAGCTGTACAGAAGCTTTTCAGTTTATTAAGTCCCATTTGTTTATTTTTGTTGTTGTTGCAATTGCCATGGAAGTCTTCATAAAATCTTTCTCCAGGCTGATATCTTCAGGTGTTTTCCCCACACTTTCTTTGAAGATTTTTATTGTTTAATGCATTATATTTAAATGTTTTGTCTATCTTGAATCAATTTTTGTAAGTGGTGAGAGGTGCAAGTCCAGTTTCAGTCATTTACATGTGGTTATCCAGTTCTCCCAGCACCATTTATTGAATAGGGATTCTTTTCCCTAGTATATGTTCTTGTTTGGTTTATCAAAGATCAGGTGGCTATAAGAGGTTAGTTTCATCTCATAGTTTTCTATTCAGTTCCAAATGTCAATGTCTCTATTTTTGTGCCAATACCATGCTATTTTAATCACTATGGCCTTGTAGTATAGCCAAAAGTCTGGTAGGGTGATACCCCTGACTTTGTTTTTATTACTAAGAATTGCCTTGGCTGTCTGGGGTTTCCTCTGGTTCTATATAAAATATATTATTTGGTATGGATATTTTGGAAGGATTATTTTTTCCAAATCTTGAAAGTATGATGATGATATATTAATGGGGATTGCACTGAATCTATAGATTGCTTTGGGTAGTATAGACATTTTGACAATGTTGATTCTTCCCTGCCGTGAGCATGGTATGTTCTTACATTTGTTAATATCTTCTTCTATTTCTTTCCTCAGGCTTTCTTTGTAGAGGTCCTTCATCTCATTTGTTAGGTATATTCCTAGGTATTTCATTTTTGTTGAAGCTACTGTAAAGAGAATTGTGTCCCTGATTATCTTCTCATCTTGGCTGTTACTGGTATAAACAAAGGCTACTGATTTGTAAATATTGATTTTATATCCTGAGACATTCCTATAATTTTTTTTATCATGTCCAGCAGTCTCATGGTTGAGTATTTGAGGTTCTCTAAGTATAAGATCATATCATAGGCAAAGAGCTAGAATTTGACCTCTTCTGCCCCCATTTTAAAGCCTTTTATTTCCTTCTCTTGCCTGATTGTATTAGCTAGAACTTCCAGCACTATGTTCAGTAGTCGTGGTAAAAGAGGAAAACCTTGTCTGGTTCTCATTCTAAGTGGAAAAGCTTTCAGTTTTACTCCATTAAGAGTATAATATTAGCTGTGGGTTTGTTGTAGATGCCTTTGATAAGTTTAAGAAATGTGCCACTTGTGCTTATGTTCTTAAGTTCTAATAAGAAAAGGATGTTGAGGGGCAGAGCCAAGATGGCTGACTGCAGCCAGCTTTTTATAGAAGCTCCTATCCAGAAGGAGGCTTAAAGGACAGAAGTTTAGCAAGGGAGCTAATGGTTTGGAGTGGAGCCAAGAGAGAAGATTAAAGAGTGCACTTCAACTTTCCTGAGGCGAGCTGCAACCCCAAAAATACAATCAAAAGGTATAAAATCCACCACCAAGTGGATGGGAGTCCCCTCCCCCACAAAAAGGACTCGCAGTTTACTCCATTCAAACAAGTGAGCAGAGTTCAAACATCCTCCCACTCTATTCTTTGGGAGAGACCCCCTAAAAACTGGACCTCCTACCCCTGCTGACATGCCATGGCACCCTCCTGCCAGGCATAAAACTGTTAAACTGTATGAAACTGTATATATTCCCCACCTGCAACACTGAACTCCTGAGGATCCCCCCTCCCCAGGTATGGAGGTTTGTTACCTATGGAGTCCAGATTCTTGGGCATCTCCTTGAGAGAAGTGGAGGGGGAAAGAGCTGATGCTGCTCTGTGCTGACTGTGGCACAGGAGTGAGGAGAAGAAGGTTGGCTCAGAGGAAGCCATACAGCAACAGTGCCATCCTGAGCTGCGAACTGACACCATTCCAGATAGGGAAGCCCCATCTCTCTGGGCAACCAGAGGTTCCAGACAGCAGCCGCAGGTGGAACGGACTTGATAACTTTCATAAGTACAGAGACCATTAGCACCAGCCCTCAGGAGAATATTGCTGAGACAAAGGCAGTGGGCGGGCAGAGGCTGGAATTGACACCTGAGTGTAAACTCTAATCGCTTGCTGCCCAGAGCTGAGTTCCTCATCAAATCTAGCAGCCTCTGACTTGCAGAGGAATTTAGCCAGGACAGAAGGCGAGGGGCTGGAATTGAGAGAACTTTCACAGCCTAATTTAAACACGCAAGGCCCTCCTGCCAGACTCAGATTTCTGGGTGATTTTGGCAGTTGTAAACCCCGGGAGCAGTTGCCTACTGGAGTGAATAGGGTCACAGACCTGGGGGACTATGAGTAACTGGGTGCAAGGTAAGGAAGATGGTATTAACATTCCCAGACTAACCCATTTGCTGGGTGGGTCCCTCTGCCCTTAAGGAGCACTGGAGCAAGTTATATTCAAGTTGCGAGCAGACACTTCTTATCTAGCTGCTGAAGACATTTGAACTCTTCCACCTGAAACTAGTGCTGACTGGAACAACTGATTTGGACCCCGTAAACCAGGCAGACCACCCAGGGACTATTCAAAGAACTATTCAAAGGCACCCTGGGTATATGGTTGAGGGAAAGTTTGATTTTCCTTGCCCAATTGTTGTCTGTAAGGGGAAGGGCGACTTAATTGCTGGTATTTCTCCACAGAAGAGACTTTAACCAAGAGTAACTGAATCACTAGGATAGAGCAGAGACCAGCTGAAAATAAGACAGAGCCACTTAGCCCCACGACACCAAGCAGGTCCCCAGTTTCTCAGGCCATAACATCGTACGGGTCCTTGACAAACCTCAAGGAGAAAAGCCAAATGGCATGAAATAATCATGGGGTGGAATCAATGGAAAAGCTCTGGTAATATGAATAACCAGAGTAGGTCAACCCCCTCAAGAAAGGATGTGGCAGATGAAACTGAAGATCTCCTTTATAAACAGATGACTAAGATGTCAGAAATTGAATTCAGAATTTAGATTGCAAATAAAAGTAATAGAATAGAGGCAAAGATAAAACTAGAAATTCAAGGAGCATTCCAAAAGTTCACTCAAGAATTCAAAAAATTCAAAGACAAAACCACCAAAGATTTTGAAACACTAAGGCAAGAGATTGCAGCCCTCAAAGATTTGAAAAATATGGTAGAATCTCTTGATAACAGAGTGCAGGAGGCAGAAGAAAAGATTTCAGATGTAGAAGACAAAGCTTCTGAATATGTCCAAATGTCCAGAGAAAATAAAAAATGGAAAGCAAAAATGGATCATTCTCCCAGAGAGCTCTGGGATAATTTGAAGAAAACTAATATTCACCTTATAGGAATCCCTGAAGGCGACGAAGTTGCTTTGCAAAACACAGAGGCCCTTCTTTATTAAATTATGAAAGAGAACATTCCAGATATGTCAAGAAATCCTGAACTCCAGATTGCAGACAGCTTGAGAACCCCAGTACGACTCAACCTGAATAAGACATCCCCAGACACACCATAATTGACTTCACTAAAGTTAATATGAAAGAGAAAATCTTGAAAGCAGTGAGACATAAGAAAACCATAAACTACAAGGGGAAGAATATTAGAATAACTGCACTTCACTCTGCTGAAACCTTTCAGGCAAGAAGAGGGTGGTCATTGACATTTAATCTCTTAAAACAAAATAACTTTCAGCCCAGGATCCTGTATCCAGCTAAACTGAGTTTTGTTTATGATGCAGAAATTAAATACTTTAATGACATCAATGCGTTGAAGAAATTTGCCAAAACTAAACCAGCTCTCCAGGATATTCTCAGACCTATTCCCCATAATGACCAGTGCAATCTTCCACCACAAAAGTAAACTAACTCAGAAACTATTCTCCAACTTCTACAGTGGTGAAACGATTAAAAAAGTCCACTGGACTTTTGAACAACTCGATAGCTAAAATTTTATCAAGATTATCAATAATTTCAATCAATGTGAATGGCTTAAACTGTCCTCTAAAGAGGCACAGATTGGCTGATTGGATACAGAAACTAAGACCAGACATCTGTTGTATACAAGAATCTCATCTTACCTTAAAAGACAAATATAAAGTCCAGTGGGGGATGGTGAAGGAGTCCTGTGCTCCCTCCCACCAGCAGCTACTCTGGCGGGGCTGAACTAGGACTGATCTGGTCCCTCGCGTGCCCTGCACTACCGCTGTCATTCCCCCACCCACTGGTTGCTCCAGCATGGCTGAACTAGGACTGACCTAGCCTCTACACTTCCCCTGTTCCACCGGTTGCCCCCATGGGGCTGAACTAGGACTGATCTGGCTGCTGCCGGTCTCCTGCCTCTGGATAACCCCAGCAGGCCAAATGAAGTCTAATCCAGCTACGCACACTCCCGTGTGGCTGCTGCTGTTCCACTGCAACCTGGTTGCCCCAGCACCTGAGAACTGGGAGAAGACAACAGACATGCTCTGCCTGTCTCTCTGGACAATCAGAAGAAGCCACCAACTGAATGGTTCTGATAAGGTCTCCAAACAAGGTAAACTTAGCATGGGGAGGAATCAGTGGGAAAACTCTGGCAACTTAAATAACCAGAGTAGATCAACTACCCCAAGGAAAAATGGGGTAGATGCAATTGAAGACACCATCCATAAACAGATGGCTGAGATGTCGGAAATCGAGTTCAGAATGTGGATAGCAAATAAGATTAACAGAATGGAAGAAAGGAAGGAATTAGAAGTTCAAGAAATTATTCAAAAGATTCCTAAGGAAATTATTCAAAAGATATCTCAAGAAATTATTCAAAAGATGTCTCAAGAACTCAATGATTTCAAAGATAAAATGACCAAAGATTTTGAAACACTGAGACAAGAGGTTGCAGCCCTCAAGGATCTGAAAGATACCGTGGAATCCCTCCATAACAGAGTGGAACCGGCAGAAGAAAGGATCTATGATTTTGAAGACAAAGCTTTTGAAGAAGCCCAGGAGTGCAAATATCAAAAGAAATGGAGAGCAAAAACGGATTTCACTCTCAGAAAGCTCTTGGATAATTCGAAGAAAACTAATATTCACCTTACAGGAATCCCTGAAGGTGATGAAGTTGCTTCACAATACACAGAGGCTCTTCTTCATGAAATTATGAAAGAGAACTTTCCATATATGCCAAGAGATTCTGAAATTCAGATAGCAGATAGTTTCAGAACCCCAGCATGACTCAATCCGAACAAGACATCCCCCAGACACATCATAATTAACTTCACCAAGAGAAAATTCTGAAAGCAGTCAGAAGTAAGAAAACCATAACCTACAAGGGGAGGAGTATTAGGATAACTACAGATCTCTCAGCTGAAACCTTTCAGGCTAGAAGAGGATGGTCATCAACTTTTAATCTCCTAAAAGAGATTATATATTATATTTTCTCTCCAAAATAACTTTCAACCCAGGATTCTATATCTGGCTAAATTGAGTTTTATCAATGATGGAGAAATTAAATACTTTAACGACATTCACATGTTGAAGAAATTTGCGATAACTAAACCAGCTCTCCAGGAAATTCTGAAACCTATCCTCCATAATGACCAGCGCAATCCTCCACCACAAAAGTAAACCCACTCAGAAACTTTTGATCAAATTCCAACTTCCACAATGGCAAAAGGATTAAAAATGTCTACTGGACTTTCGAGCAGTTCAATGCCCAAAATTTCACAAGGCTTATCAATAATTTCTATATATTTGTTAAGGGCAATACTCAGTATGATGAGATCTCAAATATCAATATCTATGCACCCAACCAGAATGCACCTCAATTTATAAAAGAAACTCTAACTGGCATGAGCAACTTGATCACTCCCAGCTCCATCATAGTGGGACATTTCAACACTTCTTTGGCAGTGTTGGACAGATCCTCCAAAAAGAAGCTGAGCAAAGAAATCTTAGATTTAAATTTAACAATTCAACTTTTGGACCTAACAGACATCTACAGAACTTTTCATCCTAACAAAACTGAATACACATTTTTCTCATCAGTCCATGGAACATACTCCAAAAT
>NW_003852577.1:1196197-1198586 GCF_000181295.1 Otolemur garnettii
CACGGAAGAAGCCCAAATGCCTATCAACCCATGAATGGATCAATAAACTGTGGTATATGTACACCATGGAATACTATGCAGCCCTAAAGAAAGATGGAGACTTTACCTCCTTCATGTTTATACAGATGGAATTGGAAAATGTTCTTTGCAAACTATCTCAAGAATGGAAGAAAAAGTATCCAATGTACATAGCTCTATTTTGAAACTAATTCATAGCCTTTATAGGAATATCATAACCTAACTATAGCCTTAGAATATGGGAAGGGGGTGGAAGAGGGGAGGTGAGGGGGTGGATGGGTGGAGGGAGGGTGATTGGTGGGTTCATCTCTATGGTTTATCTTACAAGAGTACAAGTGAATCTTTCTAGACGCAGAGTATGAATGTCTTAACTCAATAATTAAGATAATGATATGAAGGTTATGTTAACCAGTTTGATGAGAGTATTTCAAAATGTATATGAAAACAGCACACTGTACCCCATGATTGCATTAATGTACACAGTTATGCTATAAGAAATTTTTTTTAAAAAAGAAAAGTATGTTGAATTTTCTTGAATGCTTTTTCTGCGTCTATTGAGAGGATCATATGGTCTTTGTTTTTGCTTTGTTGATATGGTGAATTACATTTATAGACTTGCATATGTTAAACCAGTCTTGCATCCCTGGGATGAAACCTACTTGATTGTGATGAATGATTTTTTTTTAATGTGTAGCCATAATCTATTGGCTAGGGTTTTATTGAGAATTTGTACATCTATATTCATTAGTGGAATTGTTCTGAAGTTTTTATTTTTAGTGGGGGCTTTTCCTGGTTTTGATATCAGGGTGATCTTTGCTTCTTAGAATGTGTTAGAGAAGAGTCCTTACTTCTCTATTTTTGGGAATAATTTCTGCAGTATGAGCATAAGATCATCTTTGAAGTTTTGTTAGAATTCTGCTGTGAAGCCATCTGGGCATTTATTTGTTGAGAGATTTTTATTGTTTCTTCTCTCTCAGTTCTTGAAATTGGACTGTGGAAGAGATCTATTTCTTCTTGTTTAAATCTAAGGAGTGGATGTGATTCCAGGTATGGATCCATTTCCTCCATGTTGTCAAATTTCTGGGCATAGAGTATTTGTAGTACAAAGAGATGATCTTTCGTATCTCTGTGGCATCTGTTGTCATTTCCTTTTTATCATTTCTGATTGAGGTTATTAGAGATTTTACTTTTCTATTCCTAGTTAATCTGGACAAAATTTATGATTTTATTTATTTTTTTAAAAAACAACTTGTTTGATTAATTTTATGAAGTTTTTAAAATTTTTCACTAATTTCTGATTTAATTTTGCCTATTTCCATTCTTCTGCTGGGTTTGGGATTAGATTGTTCCTGTTTTTCCAATTCCATTTTATAGTTCATGAGTTTGTTGATGTGATCTATTTCTGTTTTTCAAATGTAGACAAATAATGGCATAAATTTCCCTCTTAAGACTGCGTTTGCTATCCCCTACAGGTTTTGGTAACTGTAGGGGTGTCTTCATTGTTGGTATGTTTGAGCATTTTAACTGTTTACTCTTTTATCTCTTCCTGAACCCAACTATCATTCAACATAAGATTACTTAATTTCCAAGTCTTTGTGTGGGGATGAACATTTTGGATAATAAGGATTCTCCCTTTATTGTTTTGTGGTTTGAGAAGATACAAGGTATAATTTCTATTCTTGTAATGTTGCTGAGGTTTGATGTACCATTGGCTCATGAGAAAATGTATATTCTTTTGCTTTGGGATGGTGTGTTGTGTATATGTCTGTTAATCCCAGTTATTATAGGACCACATTTAAGTCCTTTGTATCTTTGTTTAACAGTTTCTGTTTAGAGGATCTGTCCAGTTCTGTCAGAGGATCCCTGCTAAAGTCCCTGGCTATTATGGTGTTATGGGATTTCATATTGCTCAGACCCATAAAAATCTGTTTCATAAATCTGGGAATATTTAAGTTGGGTACATAAATATTTACAATTCAAATGTCTTCTTGTCATATTGTTGCTTTCACCAGTATAAAGTGTCCATCTTTCTTACCTTTAGTTGCTTTACATCTGCTTGTATCTAAAAATAAGATTGCAACCCTTCCTTTCTTTGGATTTCCATTTGCTTGAAATACTGGTTTCCATCCCTTAATCCTGAGTCTTGATTTGTCCTTCAAGGCTAGGTGTGTCTCCTGGAGACAGCATATGGATGGTTTTTGCTTTTTTATCCAATCAGCCAGGCTGTGCCTCTTCAGTGGGGAATTCAGTCCATTGACATTTATTGAGAGAGTTTATAAATGTGGTAGAGTCCTATTCATCTTATTTTGTGAAAGTTCCTTGTGTTGTTTTATCCTTTGTGCCATCATGGAAGTCTTTTTTTTTTTTTTTT